>NC_091107.1:7657500-7957500 GCF_024713975.1 Paralichthys olivaceus | reverse complement strand
CATTACAGCAACTCAGAAGCGTCCCAAACATCCCAACTGTGCTTTTAGTTTTGAGTCAATTGTTTCTGAAATGTATTGTATAAAAAGTTTATTTCTTTTATTACTCAATTGATTTAACCCACAAACCGTTGATCGCAAAATTTATTTTTTAGAGTAACAGAGAAACATGCTAAACAGGATGAAAAATTATAAAGCAAAATGCAGTGGACTAATACAGGTGGGTGAACAGTGAAATAACTGGATATTGTATTTACACTCAGATATTTCTCCATTAAAACAAAGACCCCTGGGTGGAGAAGAAGAATCTATCAGTAAAATTACAGGACACGTTACAAATCTACAAAGTGTTTAAATTGAAGGGCAGTGTCAAATATCAAACTGTCAGCAGTTTATAGCAAAACTGAAATAATAACTTGTTATTCTCAGTAACACTACTACTGTATTTCCAATAACATTACCTGCAGGGATTTTACAGCTGGAGAGGCCGTGATAACCGAGCTTGCACAGTGTACAAAAAGCATACTGGCAGGCAGTGCAAATGCCCATGGTTGTGTCTGGCTCCACCATAACGGCGGTGCCACAGGACTGACGGGGACAGTAGACCACGTCGGCCATGAGGTCCAGAGACGACTGAAGCAGCAAACGGTCATAACGGGCAAACAGCTCATCATCCACCAGGTGCTTCACCTGAAGATTTAAGACGGAGGAAGAGAGACAGAAGAGCGACTGGTAATAAAGAAATGATAGGGCTGGGAAACTTGGAAGTTGCCCTGTGGGAAGTCACCGTGTTGTTTTAATTGTAAAATGGTTTTAGAAGTAAAAACACAGATATACACTCATACTGTGTTAACGTACCGTACCTGCGATGGTGTGGCTAAGGAGGTACATTTTGGCTCAGGGCAATTAAGGCACTGAACGTTGCCGTCCCGTATTTGGATCTGGAAGTACTCGGTCATGCAGGCCTTGCAGTAGACGTGCTGGCACTCCTTAAAGCAGAGGCACATGGAGCCCAGCTTCTCTACGAAGCAGATCCCACAGCAGAACACCTTGCCGTCAAACACCTTCTGGCGCTGCGCCTCATCAAAGTCCAGGAGCTGAGGTAGGAGGTCAGAATGTGGGTCCCTCAACAGGACAGTCCGCGGGTCAAGTTGAGAAGACTGCGTCAACTGCATTTCAGACTTTTCCTTCTTCACTTCTCTTTTCTTCTCCTCAGTGTTTTCAGAAAGACTCCCAGGCTGCGTCAGAGCTGAGGATAATTGGTAAATGATTAAACCAATTTCAAGAAGCAACTAAATTATAAGTGTGATTATGACATACACATTGTGTGCTTTGGTGAAATAAATATGGTGTGTGCTAACACATACATTCAGCAGAGTGAATAAATGTTAAATGAAATGAGCTAATCAACTTCACAGGACAACAGTGTACTTACCCTCACCTCCATCTCCTCTCGGTATAACTTTAAATGAAGTGAGATTACAAAATCCAACATGATCTATACTACCCTTGTTATCTTTGCTAAAGTTCATGCAACCGTTCATGCAAAAAGAAATATGTAAATACCATACCTGTAGCTGCTGGGTCGGTTTTCCTGCGCTCACTACCTGCCTTACTTCCTCCCCTGAAGACTTCAAGGGGAGACTGGATGCCAAGAAAGGCCACAGCCTCCTCTTTGAGGAACTGGATCCATGTGAAAAGAACCACGCAGCCTTGGTTCTCGTCCCACAGCTCATCCAGACGTCTGCATAGAGAACTCATCTGATGAGGTAAAGCAGAAAAAGAGAGAGAGCTGGTATTGAGACTGATGAAGTTTAAGTGATTCTGTTTTACTGTTGTAACATCTTTATGGTAGAACCATATAGCATAGACAGGAAAACAGGGCAGGTGGTATCATTCTATATTTGAGCTTATTCTTACCTGAACTCTGGTCATCCATTTAGAGCTGAGAGTGAAGATTGGTGATAACGTGGAAGGATAGTCTGCAGGAAGCTCAAAGTTGAGCACCAGAGGAGGCAAGAAGCAGACATTGTAATCTGTTTTCATCTCTCCTGCAACAGATAGAAGACATAAGGAGTGTTTCTAATGAACCGATGTCATAGTAAGATTAGGAGAGAAAACATCCAACCATCTACAGTACAGTGTAAAAGTTAAAGACAGTAAAAAAAAAAAGTAATTGTCTTAATGTAGAAGGGATCTGAGATCAGACACCTCCCACATGGCATTGCATGATGAATATGAATCAAAACATCTGAAGTGCCTTACACTCTTGCACAGTACTGTACTTTGTACAATAAAGAATTATTGCAATTACCTTTAACAACAATTTTAAAATCAGGAGGAAGCTCCAAACAGAGCTGAATCTCTCCCCCCTGAGCCGACTCGGCTCGACGGAACTCGTCCTCATCATAAATACTTGCTAAAGCAAGCAGCTCATCCTCCTGGGCTTCCTTGTCCTCAGACATTTACATTCCTGCAAGAACAAATACACAAGTGAGTGACGTAAATCCATCATTATCAAAGTATAGTTCATTGATGTAGCAACGCTGAAGACATGAGATCAATACAAACACAAAAGCAACCATTGACAATCCTACCTTAACACTTAAATACCCTATTGTGCATTGATATTTTAATTAAACATTTGTTACTTATTATCCTGCTGACTCTTTAAAATGAACAGGAGATAATGTATTTCATGTTCTAAATGTAATGATGGTCAGAAGTAGAAGCCACAAAGCCCTTGGGTGATTTCACCACCCTTCAGATTAAAAAACATCTGAATATAAAGAGTTTAAATCTCTTATGCAGCAGATGTTGGCGACCAAAGCCCAAAAACTGCAGAAAAAGCTGATTATTTCCATGATTAGATAATTTGACAGTGGTTGTTTGGTTGTCCTTAAAGTGGAACTATTTAGTGTTTTTAAAGGTCCACTGTGTAAGATTAAGGTGAAAGGGATCTATTGGTAAACATTTTATGTAGAAAAAGATCCTCATAATGTTTTCACTAGTTAGTTTCATCTAAATTGTATGAATTGTAGTTTTCTTAACCACCAGAGAAGACCCTTTATATTTATATACTTTATATTTACATCGAGGGGACCCTCTCTACGGAGGCCGCCATGTTTTTAACATTAGTCCAGACTGAACAAACTAAACACCTTTTGAGTTTTTATGACAACTGAAGCTACCACAGGTTCTCTTTCATGTTTGGAAGGAGAGCGTGAGGTGATGGGTGTTCAGCAGCAACATGCAATTTCATCACTAGATATCAGAAAATTCTACACACTGTACCTTTAACCAAAGGGTTGAAACTGACCCTGATTGACAGTTCCATATTGAATCAGATTAACATGTCTTTGTTAACCAGCTACATACTACAAGCTTTTAAGTTAGTTGTTATTAAACCTCTGCTTAAAAAGCCTACACTTGATCCAGAGGTTTTACCTAATTACAGACCCATATCCAACCTGCCCTTCATTTCAAAAATCCTAGAAAAAGCTGTTGCTAACGAGGTGTGTGATTACTAAGATAGTAACGGTTTGCAGGGAAAATTCCAGTCAGAATTTAGAATACATCACAGCACAGAAACAGCACTATTGAAAGTCACTAATGACCTTTTTATGGCATCAGATGATTGACTTGTCTCTGTACTCGTCCTGTTAGATCAGAGTGCAGCATTTGACACTAGATCATAATATCTGGTTACAGAAACTAGAGCAACATAAAGGGATCAAAGGAACAGCACTAGACTGGTTTAAATCCTATTTATCAGAAAGATTTCAATTTGTTAACGTCAACAATGACCCCTCCATTCACATGCAAGTTAGTCATGCAGTTCCACAAGGTTCTGTCCTTGGGCCGATGAATCTAATCACTTAGTTCAACTTCAGGAATGTCTCAAGAACATCAAGGCCTGGATGACCCAAAACTTCTTACTTCTAAAAGTAAAACTGAGGTCGTTGTAATTCTCCAAGTCTCCAGTTGGTCCAAAATGCTGCAGCAGGAGTGCTGACAGGAACTAGAAGGAGAGATCATAGTACTCCTGTCTTAGCTTCTCTACATTGGCTCCCTGTAAAATTCAGAATAGAATTCAAGACCCTGCTCCTCAAATGTAAAGCCCTTAACAATCAAGCCCCTTCATACATCAGAGACCTGATAACGCTGTACTATCCAAATAGATCACTTCATTCACAAAACACAGGCTCTCTCATGGTCCCAAGAGTCTGCAGTCACACTAATAAACTGAAAATTGAGGAACATTGATCACTGCACAATCAATTATCAGAAGTATAAATAACTCAAGTTAATACAGTCTAATTATGAGACACAGAGACTGGACTGTTGTATCAGAGTCTAACAGTCCAGTCTCTGTGTTGACTGATGTTGTTTGTGCTGCTGGTGACTTGCACACATGTGATTTTGTTATCTGACCTACACTGATCGGTTTCATGATGGTGGAGAAGAAGAAAACACAACTGTACACCTCTATGATGGAATGGTTCCACAGCTCCTCGTACGTCAGCCTGAAAAATCACCACAAAGATCAAACCGATTCGACACAAGCTGAGTTTTACATCCGAAATAATTGTAGAACTACTGAACCAGACTGGATTACTTCAACATTTATCTTACAGTGTTTTATAAACTGGAAACTGAGTCGTGACATAACATCAGCCTGTGCATGGCAGTCGATAACGAGCCCCACAGCTAACAAGCTAACTAGCATAAGTAAACTTTATCGACATTAGACAAAGTGGTGCTTTTAACACTTTAACATTAGACTACTCTACATTGTGGGCTGTTGTTGTCAAAGGTGAACTAACACACTTCATACAGGAAGTGAGGCAAGCTGAAGAAGTAGACCTGTAACTTTCGGCAGTAGCCGTTCAAGCTAGTTAGCTAATGTAAACAGCAGCTGCGGCTCCAGAGGGAGCTCGAACCTGCTGCAGCTGTTCCTCTGCGGTGTCACCGCTCTGCAGCTCTCACACGGTACGGCACCGACGACACAGTGGGACGGACGTGTTCTTTACCTTCTCAGAGACACAAGTACCAGCACTGACAGCTGCTGCCTCCGGACGGGATCCTCTGCACACCCCGCAGACTACTGACCATTAGTACGGGAAGTCAAACAGGCCAAAAAGCACGAGGCCTCGTAAACGCGCAAACTACACGTGAGTCACACGCAGACATTTACGATGCGTGAACATGTAGGAAGTCAAATAAACTGAATGTCAACTCCATGTAGGTGGCTGAGCGGAGAATTACACGAAACAACTTTGTATATAATGAAATCAATAAATAATCATTTCTTTTAGAAACACACGCTGTCTACGCATAATACTCTCGCACTTTAGGACAAAGTACTTTAACTTAGCCCCGAGTTCAACCAACTTCATGAACTGCTATAATAACTTACTCATATCACTAATATATATGTAATAAAAATATAATCAAGCATCACTCCAGTGGAAGGAGTACACCTTTAAAAGATGTTTTTAAGTGTGATTGCTGATACACATTTGTACTTATAAAATGTTTTTGTGTGTTTACAGTTATTTATTGGATAAGCTTTATCAAATTGAAAATATATTTATAATTAATGGGTTTTTTTTTAAAGAGGGGATGATTGCCAGCCCACTCTGTCTTTTTCCCCCGCTCCACCTGAGACTGAATTATTGGATCAAAAAAACAGTAATGTGTCCTATTTGTATTTGACAAATAAGCAAACTTTTTAAACATTAAATTATATATATAATTTAATGTTTAAAAAGTTTGCTGGGCCAGCAGGACTGGGGAGGCACATATTATATGTTATTATTAAACAGTAGATAATAGTATTAGTATTGGACTACAGAGATTTTGTTTTCTACATATTTTACTTCTGGAGTAAAAAAACACACCCAATGATTTGTCAATCCATCAACCATATCATTTTTCTGAGCTGATCATCTGAGAGAAATTTACATCTAATCTTCCAACATACAACACAATTTCTTTTGTCCAAATTAAGTTTATTTATAAAGGTAAATTGACCATTTCTCACAACATATGATTTTTTTACCTCATTTATTTTTGTTTTTTTGTGATGTGGCAACAACAGCAGTAGAAGGTGATTTGTTAGACCAGCATTCACAGTTGGGTAGAAAAAAGCAATACAAGGCTACCAGAGAACAACCAAAGGACCATTGCTCTTGAATGAGAAAAAGCCAAACGATTATATACTGCATGACAGTAACTTGTAGTACCTACTTTCAACAAACAGTACAAGTAAACACAAAAACTGTCTTTCCTCTTAAACTAAATACATGACATTCCAGCAGTTACAATTATTTGTAGTGAAAAAAATGTAATGTACAATTTGGAACAATCCACATTCATTGAGAAGTGCCACTCTACCTATACTGAATTTTAGACATGCCATTATTTTATTTTACAATTTCAAGAATCCTGTGTTTATTACTAGTTTTCCAGACCTAATGAACATTCAGTGCTTACATGGCCTCAGAAGCTGCTGAATAAAACAATCTTTAACAAATAAACACAGAAAAGCAGTTTTCATCCCACACTCACAACTTTTGTCATAAAGTAATCCCATTTAATATTATGCAATATTTTTGTGTTCTAAGAAAATGAGAAACGACATGTTGAGGAGGCGAATGAACTGTATTGATTAGGGATGCTGCTTTCTGTCTCCAGGAGAGAGATGCTACTGTCACCAATAACAATCTCAGAAGAACGACAGAACCGGAGGAGAGAAGCAGGACAGACGGAGGTGAAGCTCAGGTAGTAGCCGCAACACTTAGTCAATGTCCATTTCAGGGAGCTTGTTCTCTGCTGTTTCCTGTTCTGTCCCTGCAGGTGTGGCTTTGTCTTGATTGGATGGCTGACTCTCTGTTTGCTCCTGCCCGTTGACTGGTCCATTCTCCGTCTTCTCCTCTTTAGGAGGCTCCACCCTGGGCTTGGGTTTGGACACCACAGGGTTGCAGGATGAATAAAGCTCCTGGAAAAAAGAAAAGAAAACATTTGTTAGAAGAAGGGCAAATAAGTAACTATCTTCTGAGACCAGTTTAGAGTTTTAAATTCATTTCTATAACAAACTGGCTACTACAAAATTGTATCAGGGCTTTGAAGAAGCGAGGAGAGCAACAGGTGCTGTTTATTGTGAATGAGACCGACAGCCAGGTTATAGCCACTCACAATCATTTTGATTGTCAGTCTGCTCCCAAATCCTGTGTCTTACAAATTTATTTGAAAAAGAATGAGATGTGGAATCAAATTGCTGATGATGTCAGAGGATGTAAATTGCACGCTTAACTCAATACATCTCTGTGTACTGCAATCAATTTTGTATCTGTGTGTGTGAATGCACTGTTAAGATATTTAATAACTTTGTGTGGGGGTGGCAGTTGTTCTATCATTGGTTAGATAGTGTCAAATAACTCTAAACATTTAAGGCTGGCTTCATAAGGCTAAGTAAAAAACCATGTTGATACATGACTTTTGGCGTGTTGTGTGTATGTGAGCCTTGAACGCTCTCTCTGTACCTTAGTCTTGGCCTTGATCTCCTGAACGTTTACCACTGGGTCCAGGGTGAGGTCCTGACTGTTCTGCTGGTTCATCTTGCTGTTCATCCAGACCATGGCGTCGTTCACCTGCTTGTCCACCCGAGTCACCTCCAGCTCATCCAGGTGCTCGTACTGCTCATCCTGTCAGGAGATGCGGGGGTTATTTATGAAACCTGTTTAGCGATTCCTCATATTGGTTAGTGAGGACAATATAAATGAAACTGATGATCCAATATCAAACCAACAAAATATAAGCTAGTATCGAGTCAAATGAACAGGTCAACAAACCTGTGTCTCTGTGCCACATTACCTTTGCCTTGTAAGCTTCAATGATCTTCATGTACAATTGGATTTGTCTGCCAAAATCATCAAATGCTTTTGGCCTCTCCTCAGCTTCCCTGAATCTCTCTTGGATCGGCTGACCAAGTTTCTATAGAGAGGAACATCACATTTAGTCAAGGTTTCGTGAAATTCTTTCAGTTAATGACAACATTAACCAATTATTACTTAAGCTGTTTACTGTTTTTAGGTGTTTTTATTTGAAATATTTGTATTATTTGGGAATTATCAAAGAATAAAGTGTGAGAATGTAACAATTTCATAGATAAAAACTGTCCAGGTCAAGTTACCTTCAGTTCAGCCAGTTTGTCGATGTAAACTTGCTTCTGTTGGTCCTCTCCGTCTTCATACAGCCAGATCTCTGTGTCCTCCAGTTTTAATGAAAACGTATCACGATCCTACGAGTGGAACAAAACAGATTAAATTCACATTTCACAAATATCAACAGTTTAAAGTACAAATCATAAAATGCCGTCGCCATCTTGAGGCAGTGGAGAGCAACGGCGAGATGGACCAACAAAACCCTGATCTGAAGTTAAAGTGATACTTCACTGTTATTTTAAGGTGAGGGTGTTTTAACATAAGAAAAGAAAATAATAAGCACCTACAGAGGTGGGTGTACGGTGTGTTAACACAGATGAGTGAACAGATGACTGCTCGTGTGCAAACTGAAAGAGTTCAGATCTGTTTCCTCTGCATTGAGGCGTTCTCTATTTCTTCCTGATAAATCTGCCAATATAGTAGGAATCCAACAAGGGGCAAGCAGATAGTTTATAAATGGGATTGGAGATGGCCCGCTGGATTACTGCATGTTATAACCATGCACTGAGCACAGTGACCTTTTTTCTTCTCAATCTAATACTCACAGCTTCATTCACAAACTTCTCCAGGACGCCGTGCAGTTTGTCTCTCATCTCATACACGTACTCCTCTACGTTGTTCTTTGCGTCGTTCCTCTCCTTCTCCAGCTTATCCTGCATGATCATCTTACCCTGAAAGAGTCACAGTGAAGGTGTTAGTCTAGAATGAAATTTTCTTATATTACATAATGTGCTTTAATATATATAATATATATATATAATATAATATAAGAAGAAGAAAAATTTAAACTTTGCAGAAAATTCACATATTTTTTAAGATCAAGATATGAATTGTAAGAAGTTTAAGAGAATAACGTCCTTACTATATAATTAGATATTATAACTATGATAATAAAGTGATCAACAGTTGCTCCTTTCTAATCTCACTAGAAAATTGCTTGGACAAATACTGTGTGTGTGTGTGTGTGTGTGTGTGTGTGTGTGTGTGTGTGTGTATGTGTGTGTGTGTGTGTGTGTGTGTGTGTGAGACATTCCTGGTGAGTTTTAGAGCATTACCTCATTCTCCACCATCAAATTTAGTACTTCATTGGACAGCTGCCAGTGCAAATTGTTCTCTATGGGCAGCTCCACTGTCTTCGTTTTCACTTTGGGTTTCTTGGCCTGCGGGGGCTGGTCGTTCTTCTTGTCCTGCTTGGCCTCCTCTGTTGTCTGCAAAAGGATAACAAATTATTAAATTCTGAGCAAATACTGCTGCTTTAGTGGGGGAACAGAGATTTGACCGAAAAGATCAGAATGATTTAGTTAAAACTTTTCTGTAAGGTTTGTTGATCCAGCCCTTGTTGTTGATTATATTGAGATTATCTCTCGCTTTCTGACTATTTATAGTGAGAAATAGAATTATGCTATGTATCAAATCATAAAAATATTGGTTTACGATTTCCCTGTATCACCACAACTTTACCTCCATCTCCTCTGTCTCGGTTTTCTTCTCTCCATTGTCTCCGGCCTGAAGTTTTGGATCCTCCGGATCCACCTGCATTTTGTTCTGACCCACCGTAATGAAAGAAACAACAAACTGAATGATATTTCATTGAGGGCTGCACGATATATCAAAAATCTATCATCGCAATATAAACGTGCTCGATGGATATATTGCAAACGACTGCAAAAACTGAGATAAATGATGATCCATGGGCCAGGCATTCACACTCTGCATGTCACAACATTTGGCCAATCAGATGGAGCCCTGCTGCCCTAGATAATAAATTAAAGATAATCAGATCATTTACGGGTTTTTCCGTCAATTAATAATTGTCAGAAGAAGAGAAAACAGAGAATTTGAAAACAGTAGTGTAAATTCTACAGTAGAAATTTAGTTTGTCCAGAGTCTGATTCATCACTATGAGTGGTTGATTATATATAATGATCACAGAACCTGAGGGAAAAGTAACAGTGTCTGTGTAGCCCGTGACTGTTTGTTTATTTATCCCAAGTAATTTCATCATCGCAATATTAAACTTTATCGAATGTTTTCCTAATATCGTGCAGCTGTAATTACATTAAATACAGTTTATCATTTGGTGGCAGTTTTGAAACCAAACCTTCAGGGTTCAGATTCAGAAACACCAAATATGCTTGTTTTCCTTCCGTTCAGAGAAGACTGCATCTAACTACATTAAAATCCCTTTTCTAACTCTCAATAATATTTTTTTAACTACTTATAGGTATTATTCATTGTAGATGTGATTGTGTTTGATTGCATCAATTCACATGAGTAAATACGCATTCATCCAGAACAAATAATAAATTAGAAAGAGATTTAGGTTAAGAAAGAAGAAATAACTAAAGCCCAACCTGGAAACTGAATAAAAATCTAGTGATGTGCATTAATGTTAAGATTTTACATAGTAAAAGAATTATGTTTATTTTCTTAACTCAAGTTCTATATATTTGGTTGCATTTGTGTTTACTAGTCATTTATGATAAAGTTTATAGTTTAATGGTACAAATAAGAACATATTGGTTGATATATCTGTATTTTTAAACCCTAATATTCATTCCTGCATTGGGCCACAAAAGTCCATATCAGTCTAATAAAAACATTCCATTGAAGGTGTCTTGAGCTTGTTGAGGCAGGAACTGTAAATTCCATGATGATGACAAGATTGCCTATTTAAAACCAAGGTGTGGCTAGATTGTACAGCGTAAAACGGATCTGTTATGTATAACAAAAAAGCATAACAATCCGGGAGTACCTCTCACACACAGGCACACACACAGTATGCCTTAGGTGGCATAAACCCAGTGCAAATACACAGAATACACACCTCCTCTTCCTTCACTGTCTGGTCTGTCTCCATTGGCTCCTCGCCCTCAACTGTTTTTACGACTTCTACGAGTGACGCACTCGATACGCTGAACACACCGTGAACATTGACCCGAACCTTCACCTTGACCTTTGCACTCTCACCAGACGCCTGCGGAACCACATTCTGGATAAGGAACTGACCTGCAGGGAAAAGTAACAGGTCAAAGGTCAGAACACGTGAAAAAAAATCTTCAATTAAGAATTATAATTAATAACATTATAATTAACATGATATCAAATGTCTTGTGAGTAAACGGATCAATAAACTTGTTTCAAAGTTAAAAAGTAACCGTTGGTAAGTTATTTACGAATGAAAAACTTTTTTCTGTCAAATCTACAGCTACAGATGTACAGCTACAGCTTTTTCATTGTGTGTACACTTTGTTTAAATACCAAAATAAATTTAAAAAAGGGATTAATTCTATACTCAATGTCCTCACTCATTCTGACCACTGAATGAGTTCTTACTGATGGTGAACTAGCAGTACCTATAGTGGTGCCGGGGTACAGCAGCTCCTTGGGGTTGTTGTAGTATCCTTCGAGGGTGAACGGCTCTTTCCGGTAAAAGGTCAAAACTTTGGAGAAGGGAGCCGCATGGTTCTTTGGGAAAACTTCACAATCACTGAATACACAACAGGAGGAGATAAATGAGAGAAGTGCCTTCATCAGACTGAAGACAGAATCTAATTGGGTGGGCTGTCTCATAATGATCCTAATGTGCAGCAGATCAACAGTGTTGATAAGCAACAGTTAGTGAAACAGTTAGGATAAAAAATGTATGTGGGGAAATTCAAACCTCGTCAAACAAAGACACACAAATAAGAAAAAGAGACACAGTCTAATTTATAAAATAGATAAAAAGTAAAACAAGACAAAAATTAAAGCCCAAACTCCATTCCATTCTTTTTGGATGGTAAATGTATCTACAGTTAAGCTGACTGTAAAGCCTCAGGTTTCCCATTTCCTCTGTGGAATCCAAACATGAAGTCAAACAAAGGCCCAGCTGCATTTCAGACACGGATCTTACCTCACTCCATCCTCGGCGGCTGAATTCCATTTCAGGGAGATGGAGTAGGGGACAACGTCTGTGATGGAGAACTCTCTGACTTTGAAGGCTGGTGACAAGATGGCACACTGAGGAGAAGAGGAAGAAAAAAATAAATACAGTAGAGTCATTTATAAGAAAGCAAGAAGCAGAGAAAGGGATTCTGCTTTCATTACTAGAAGGTTGGACTATTGTAATGCCCTCTTCACTGCCTTAAAAAAACAGTTGATCCAGTGAGAGGTGAGCTGTACCTGCAGAGCACAGCCTCTGGCCACTGCCTCATCTGCATTCAGGGTGGTGTTCAGCTCTTTGCCAAAGAATTTGCTGATTCGCTCTTTGATGGCGGGGATTCTTGAGGCGCCACCGACAATCTCCACTCCATAGATGTCTTCCTTTTTCAGCTCTGGACACAGGAAGCAGGAGATAAGGATGATGCATAATAGAGCCTTGTTAACTTTAGACAGACAGTGAACAGTACCAGGGTCTGAACGGAAGAAATGTGTGTGTATCAAATATCATAATAAATTCATTACTTTGAGTCATATTGCTGCTTAGCATGGACAAGCAGGATCAACCAGAGACAGAGAGGAAGCATTAATCAGAGGCAGGCATGTCCCCAGTGTCCTGAGGGAAGGGCTGTCTCAGCAAAGCACATGACTGAGCCTCATCTAAGTCAAGTGTGCATGTGCTTACGGGGATAGTCCAGCTGCTATTAAAGTCATATGTACTCACTGGCTTGTTCCATGACACTGCGCAGGGGACCCTCTACTTTGGCCAGCAGCCCCGCACACATCTCCTCAAACTGACCTCTGGGGACACATGGTCATAGATTATTAATAGATGCAGACTCACATACACACACAAACACACACACAGGAAAATGTGCATAGGAGCTGACTGTGTGACAAGCAAATTGATACTTCTATGCGTTACTTCTAAATTTATCAACACAATTTTTAATCTGCGCCTAATTATAAAGAGCACGCTGTAAAATCGCAACACACCTGTTGAGTTTGCCAGTAACATCGATGTCGTTCATGAAGCACTCGATGTTGAGAGGCAGGTCGGAGGAGTTGGCACTCATCAGCTTCTTGAGCTTCTCACACTCTTGGTACAGCCTCACCAGCGCACGGGGCTTGGTCTTAACGTCCAGTTTGTACTTCTTTCTGAACTCCTCGCAGAAGTGGTTGACCAAGATGTCGTCAAAGTCCTTCCCACCGAGCTCTGAATCAAATGCTGTAGCCAGGATCTGATGGTGGAGGGAGAGAAGTAAAGGTAAATAATTAAAATATGGAACAATTTGTTTAATAAATACTATAATATACCACTGTATGTGTAGGAATTCTAAACAAACAAACAGACCACACACAAAAATAATTCCCAATAAGCAATAACATGTCGGTCTCGTGACTCATCCGTCTTTACACCTCAGCAACAAATAATCAACAAATGATTAAATCTGTCTGCACCCATGAGAGACTTTTTTCCCCACATTTCTCAAACCTGACAACAATCTCCTGTTGTATTTTTATAACCTGCCTCAATACCTCTTCGCATCCAGTATTGCTTTTCAAAGTGGACACAAATTATTCATCACTCGCCTTGAGCTTTCCCTTGTTGAAGGCACAAACCGACACCTGGTAACCGGAGTGGCCCAGGTCCACAAACACCACTATCCTGGGCTTCTCTTCTGGAGCAGGCAGATCCTGCTTGTAGATACCATATGCCAGAGTCACTGCAATAAACAGATAAATGAGGTTAGTTTATCCTCACCATCACAAAAGGATTCTAGTTAGCATGCTTTGTTCCAAGTCTACCCAGCTGTGCAACATCTGACATTTAGAATAGTGTCAGTGCCAGAACAGCAATACATATAAATGAACAAAATAAAGACCTAAACGGATCAAATCCATCTGTTTCAATTGAAACACGAATCAAAATGTCTGCATGTTTATTACAAATCTCAACCAATGTGGTATTTCGATGGATTTGGAGCTAAAGCATGGTTCGAACTTTGAAAATAATAAGATATTTTAGCATTTGAAGTACTTGGATAGAAAGAACTTTTCACAGCTTCTATAATGGATGAAATATAATCATTATAATTTCCTTGAACAAGAACAATAAGCGATAAATGATTCAGTTGCTGCCTGTGAGTCCGGCTCAGAGTTTACTGTGTTTCCATGTACCTGCAGTGGTCTCGTTCATTAGTCGGAGACAGTTGAGGCCTGCGATTTGAGCTGCATCAATAACTGACCTCCTCTCTACATCGGTGAAATAACTTGGAACCTGCAAGGAGAAGAAAGAACAGCATCAATACAAAGTTTTAATTAGAGTCATTGACAGTTTCAGAATGAGGGATTTGACTGGAACTAGCTATAATAAAACAATATCACTGTAGGATACTGATACCATATCACGTGTCCAAAGGCTAAGAGCTAACCTTCATGTGTTCGACATAAATGATCACTTTGAGCACTAATGATGCGTGAAGGACATGCATCGCAAGATGTCTGGATAACATTACCGTGCTAGTTACTGCGGGTGCCAAAACAAAACATCTCCTTGTGGAAAAGTCCAAGAGTTAAACTTAGCTGCTGGCCACAGTAATAATAACATATTATCCATAACTGGGATGATGTAAACTGTAGATTTAGGCCCAGCGAAGGTAACAGCCACGTTGTGTGAGACCTGTAACATTACATAACAGATGCCAGTGGTAATTTCATGTACTGAGCACAGAGAGAGACACACACTTCCCACTCCTCACCGACAAGGTGCAAGAGAGGAAATAAAGCTTTCAGACAGGACATCTGGTTAAGTGTTCAGCGTGTCACATGAGCAGGTGGTAATACATTTATGGACCTTGAAGGCATATTTCTCCGAACATTTTTATTTCACCCAAAGTGCTAGAAAATCCAAGAGGATGACATTTATAGTTGCCATTAAAATAACAGGATGTAAATGTGACACAGTTCTCCAATTAAACACAGAGACTGGCATTAAGTGCAGAATTTAAAGTGAGTCATAGGTCACTTGAAGTCTGTGTAATGTTGTGTCTTTAAATAATCTGTGTGCAGAGATCCAACAAGTAAATGAACACCTCTGCAGACATTAAAAGGCTCTGAAAAGCAATTAGATAAGAGAAAAAATAAGCCTAATCTTTATCCAGTTGACTTTATATAAGCAGAAAGATATTGCAGAGGTTTTGCAGACTTTCAGACACGCTGCTGAAGCTGTGTAATGGTTGCTGTTGTCTGCAGGAATGCTTACAGAGATCACACAGTCTGCAACTGGTTTCTTCAGTGCACTTTCAGCAGTCTCCTTCAGTTTGGTCAGCAGCATGCCGGTCACCTGCTCGATGCTGAAAACCCGCTCCTCCTCCATGTACATCACCTGGAGTTGAAAACAAATTGCTTACTTAGAGAACAGATAATGTGTTATAGCATGTATCTGACTTATCTATATATAAAAAAGATATGTACATAACAACAAGCCAGGCTGAGTGTTAGCAGTGTCAACACCATTACCTTTCATTTGAGTCCTTGCAAGAACTTTGATTACGTTTTAGATCACACAGAATCAATCTGAAGGCACCAAACATTCGTAGTATATGCAATATGAATATTAAGTTTTCATATTCATGCATTAAATTGTGTTCAAGGTTCATTATTTTTAACTACAGAATGACAAAGAGATGAAGTGGCAAGAAAATAAATACCTCCACAAGAGAGAGGTAGAAGAGGCAGTTCTAAAGTATGCAATGGTCTGGGTAGAATAGGAAGATAAAGTGGAAGAGCTATGATTCAGAGGAAAGAGCATTATGTGTGACTCTTCTTGGCGCACAAAAGGTAACAGTGAATAAAGCAGTAAGGTCAAAAATAAGCGGTTGGGTTTTCAACTTTTTCTCCCCGGATAAATGTTTTATTTTTGAATTATTTGGCTTAGCTCTGCGTACACTAACGCTGAAAAGGGTCAGTACAACACACTCTTACTTCACAAACTGCTACAAATGACTGCATCCTTTTCTTCCACTATTAATGGTTATCTGTCTATACTCTAATGAAGAAGAAGCATCACAGCATTCTTAATCTTACTTTTATACCAGTGGATCCAGAGGGCATCTCTGCCAGGTCATACACCAAGTTAGACTTGGTTCCCTGGATGAAGGAGTCTGAGAACGCCCTGCCATGGAATCGCTTGAAGCCCTGCACCGTGTTTTTACAGTTGGTCACCACCTGGACATCGTGAAAAAGGCCAAACGGAAGGAAAAAAAGAAGATACAATGATGATCATTAACTTTGAGGCAGTTTCTAATTGTTGCATTTTAATTGCAAAGACCTCAGAGGAAAGGGACAGAGTGAGGGAACTGATTTTACCTGGCTTTTTGCAGCTGCTCCTATAGACCGATTTCGTGGTCCAAATGATACAAATGACCTGCAAGACAACATCAAGTGTTAAACTAGAACCTGACATGCTATTACAAAAATGCTCTTTTTAATCCTGCATCTAATTATGACTACACAATCAAAACAGATCACAACAGTTTGTTCATGCCTACACATGGCATTTCTGAGCCCCACCCACATAAACATGAAGAGACATAATCCAGGTCTGCAGTGGCAACACTAGCTGTTTGTTAAGGTTTGCCTAAAAGTAAGATGCAATGTGTATTACAATCTAGGTTTCAGCGTTAAGACAATTCTTCTCTAACAATTTGTGCCTGTACACAGGATTGTTAAGATTCATCCCTCACACTATAAACACAGTCTGAAGTGGTGTGGTCTGTCCACTTGTATCCCAGCGGGTTGTGGTCTAAACATGTCTGTTATGTTCACGCCTATCAAGCGCAGATGTCAGAGCGACGGTCGCTGTCAACACAAACAAGTGCAGTTGGTGAAGTCAAAGACGAATCATTGCGTCAGGTCTCACAGGAAAAATGACTCAACAGGCACTGCTTGGCCACAACTTGACCGATGAACGAAGTAGTTCAGTTGTTTTTAGTGAAGTGAGGGGCCAGAAGCAGGAGAACAAAACAGTCAGGGATTTATTTAAAGGTCCAGTGTGTAAGTATAAGTGAAAGGGATCTATTGGCAGAAATATAATGTAGAATAATCCTCATGGTGTTTTCACTAGTTTGTTTCATCTAAATTGTATGAATTGTAGTTTTCTTTACCCTTGAAAAAGCCCTTTATATTTAAATACTTTAAATAGGCAGCCATGTTTTTTACAGTAGCCCAGACTGGACAAACTAAACACGTTTTGAGTTTTTATGACAACTGGAGCTACCACAGGGTGTCTCTCATGTTTGGAAGGAGAGGGGGAGGTGAGGGGTGTTCAGCTGCAACATGCGATTTAAACACTAGATATCACTGAAGTCTACACACTGAACCTTTGAGGATAAAAATGAAAGACCTTTAAATAATTACTCAACAAGCTTGGGCTTATTTTAAGGTCATAATTATGATTTGCCTTTTCTCTCCATTATTATTATATACTAATATGATAGTGTTATCTTACTAAGTGTTTCACAAATTGTCCATAATTATAAAAGCTTTCTTTTGTAAATCAGATTTTATTAATATTGTATTATTAGAAATCAGAAATATTGAATTTGAATTTTACTCTGAATTGATTTAATACAATTTCACAAGCCTCCAAAACCTGCAATGTATTAAGAGTAAACTAAGATGCAATGACTAAAAGTACTGTGGGAACAAAATGTGCTTTATCAGTGAAATAAACTGAAGTTAAAACAACACAAGAACCCTTTAATGAAAACATTTGGATATTTGAAATAAGATTAGATTCATGCAGGATATTAAATAAACCAGATTGTCTCTCATCTCTAGAATGTTCCAAGGAGCGATTGGTTGCTGCTGTCATAGACGACGTAACCGGGTACGCGCAGTTTGTCACACCGGGACACGCCGGTTGGTCGGAGCTAAGGCCTTCATGCGCTCAACACCATTAAGCTAGCAGGAGGTAAACACCGCCCGCGTGAGTGTGTCTAACGGGCAACGAAAGCCGCTTTGCAAGCCGCACTGTCACGTTAGTTAAAAACTCGGCTTAGCTAACTAGCTAACTAGCTAACGGGGGGGTGGACGAGGCTGTGTTCATCCAGGATTCATTTTACAATGATTTTTACATCCGCCATTAAAATATCAGCGAGTGTTTCATTAATTCACGGACAGTCTCATTCACGTTCATTATCCAGCACATGGTTCAGGTTGCGCAAAAAAAAAAAAAAAAACGGTGGTGGCCATTGAGTGCGCTGCGTTCACGTGCATCACCTGTTATCAGTTCTTACGAGTGTTCGCCTCCTCCCGCATCTGTTCCCCCGCACGCACTGGGGGGGATAACAGCGTGTGTTTCGGGTACTCACGGTGTGCATCTGTCGCTGTACTCGTTGGCCACCGTCTCGATGCCTCCTGCCCGGGCTACAGCCACATAGCAGCTCTGGAAGCCCAGGTCGAAGCCCACCACTGACATGTTCTGCTCTTGCGGCTCGTCTCCCTGGCTTCAGCGGTGTCTGGAGGAGAGGTGGGAATGGAGGCGCTCTCAGCGGCTGTAAGAGGATGTGGGAGTCAGGTGGAGGAGTAAGTCGTTTCTCTCCGTGTTAAGTCGGGATCCTCCAGGTCTTAATCCACAGCGCCGACTGTTACCGGTGCCTCTGATCTGTGCTGGCCGCAGCAGCGAGGGGGTGACACGGACTTCTCGTCTCCACCCATCGCGAGATTTGCGCAGTTCCAGCACGCTCTGGACTTTTCTACAACCATGTGGAAGCTGCTTCTCCAATGCTCGAGGTGTGAGGGGAGACACTCTCCTGAGATGTGTCGTCATTTCGAAACACCTCAGGGTTTCAGGTTGACTCTGACACACATTGCATGAAGAAGACCAAAGATAATCGAGGTTCGTTACTGCTGGGGGGGGGGACGAAAATAATCTGTGCTTTATTGATGTTATAAAACCTTTTTTCAAAAAATGGAAAATAAGGAAACAAAAAAAAAAACCACACAACACATGGACACCAACATGAGAAAACTAAAAGGAAGAGAAAAACAGCGTGTTTCAACAAAAACATTATTATAGGTTGGCAAATGATTTCAATGCCTATGGCAATGTCTATGACATAGCTATTAACAAACTTGTATACCGTGTTACATTCGTAAATGTTTAAATGTTTCTATTCATTTATTCACTTTTGTTTATTTCGAACATGTAAATATAAAGGAGAAATTATACAAACAAGAGAAAGAAAATAAATGGAAAAATTATTATTTAACGATGATGGAAAAAATATCAAATACTCAATGATTATCTACATATTCAAAAAAGGAATGAGAATAAGTACGCACTTATTTAATCTCACCCCTTCTCCATAAATCATTCATTATTAATTATCCTATACTCAACCAGATTACTATATATCTATACATATGTTGTTTACCTGTGCTCTATATTGTATATATACAAGAAATATTGTTGTGATCACCAAGTGTTAATGAAACCATAAGGGACGTTTTATCTTGTTTTTTTTAATGTAGTTTTTTTAATTTTAATGAATCATTTATTATATTTTATTGAAGACTGGGTTTCACACTTGCAGTTCTCTACTTTCACCAGTAGGAAGCAGTGGTTGCATCAAACTCACCGGAAGTACGAAGTGATTCGTTGTCGACGAAGGAGAAAAAAGTGAAGCGCAGCATGGCGACTCCCATGCACAGGATAATCGCCCGGAGACAAGCGTGAGTATCCGTAGTTTTACTGCAGCTGCAGCTTTTCTCCTCGTGTATTTTGTGAATAGAACTGTATGAGAAACGACAGCGAGTCTAACTGTGAGCTCACCCCGCTTCCTGTCTCATGTCTGAGCTGAATAACAATGAACGCTGCGGAGCTGAATGACAACACCGCCGCGCCGCAGTCTCACCAAACAAAAAATGAATGATCGTTAAACTTTACGGATGTTTTTCTGCTCGCAAACATTTATTTAACCTCTGAGCTCACGACTGACCTGTTTCTATACGAAACACCCAAACAGCTAATGTCGTATTAGCTATTTTTCATTCACTCGAAGTGACATCATCTGAAATGTTTTTCTGTTGGACTGAGTCATGTGGACGTTAGCATTATAACAATCCTGTGTAAATGTGGACATTCAGTACAGTCAGATATAGTCTCAGATGTAGTATCACTTATACTGACTAATATATTTTCATTTTATTCAAACAGAACAGGAAAATGTGTGTGTGTGTGGGGGGGGGGGGGGGGGGGGGGGTTCTGTTTGACTATGGAGGATGTCTTCATCGCTTCAGGATGGATAGATCAGATCACAACTGTGGGACAACTCCTGATAATGTCACTGATAAAGAGAAACGTCAAAAAGAAGAACCTTTAAACACAGCAAATATAGAATATTTTTAATTTAAAAATATTATTTCTTCACAGACATTTTAAGTCACAATCAAAGGAGTGTCCTTATTCCTCAGGAAACCTGTTAACATATTTCCCATATTGTTGAAGACATTAACTTTCATTTGTATATTCGAATGAAAAATCCTGTAGATGGAAAAGTATGATGCTTTCATTCTACTATTTTTACAGGTAACTGCATTATATTGTTTATTTTCTTAACCAGAGCACAATGGCTTTAATCATCAAAGTGTCATGTGTATGGATTTATTTTTGTACCATTAGACCCTGTAGGCAAAAAACTATCTTCATTATTTTTCATAAGGTTTTTTATTTCTGGTATTTTCTTTGAGATCCACGGTTCCTCTACAGAAAAAAGGAAGCAATGGAGCAGAACAAAAAAATATTCACACATAAAACATCCTAAAAATTAACAGACATCAACGTTTTAATTCCCCCAAGTGCATATTAGAACTTCCGAGCTTGTACAAAATTACAAGATTAGGTTGAGGTGGTTTCAGTCGCGTACATTATACTTGAAAAATACTTACTACTGAATCCTGTCCCCTGTAAAAAAATCTTTCTTCCTGCCATGATTTTCACAGAACCTTAAAGAGTTACCTATTCTAACAATAAGCATGGAAGCATAGAAAGCAGTCATGTAGGAATTCACAGGAAAATATAGGCTGAAGAAAGTGTGATTTAAAACATTTACAAGCATCAGCAAATGGTTGAAGAGAATTCAAACCGTCAGCAGCTTCATCAGCCATGAAACGACAGCAAGGGAATATAGCTGTAGCCGTGGTGATTTGCCTTTTCTCTACACTTGTAGCGAGTGTTGCTGCTTAGCATCATGGAAAACACTGTTCTCAGATTTGTCTGTTTTGTCTTAGGGAGGCGAACAAACAACATGTGCGTTGCCAGAAGTGTTTGGAGATGGGACACTGGACCTACGAATGCACAGGGAAGCGGAAATATGTGCACAGACCCTCGAGAACAGTCGAGATGAAAAAGAAACTGAAGGAGAATGAAAACAAAGTTCTCAGCATCACTGGGTAAGACGTCTGCACCAGTTCACCGCTGATGACAGAAAGTCAGATCTTTGCTTATTCTGTTTTATGCCATTAATGTGCACATTTAAGATTTTTACATAAATCTCCACCTTTTTGCTTTTGGGCGATCGAGCGTGACTCCTTTAGGAATCAGGAGTATATCGGACTTGCTAAAGGAATCTGTTTATGTCTCTTTGTTTATACAGCCAAGCTTTCAACACTGATAACTCTTATCTCACCTTATTTTAGGTTTCAATATATAATATATTAATAGAGATATTTGTCAATTGTAAAGAACATTTATTGGCAGCTTTTTATATAATTGAATAATCAATAGAGAAAATATTCAATCAGATTAATGGATTATAAAAATATATACAACCCACATTATGAGCAGGGGTGTGTTTTAAAAGATGCTGCTGAGATAAACAATAGTCCTTCAGCTCAGCGTGGTCAGTTGGCAAAGATGAACTGATACGAGGATGTACCTAGGCTGGTTCACATTGTTTGCGTGTGTGCTAACTGTTTTGTCTCAGTATCATCAAAGCACAAATCTGAATACAGAGAGAAACTTTTTGGATTCAAAGCTGCCTCCTCTGATATGCAGTCTTGAGAAAAAGGGGATATCAAACTCAAAAGTTTTCCTGGTTTGTCTGAGTAAGTTGGGGAAATTTGGCTCATCAGAGCAGCAGTGAACAATCAAAATGAGCTGAGTTGTTGTTAAAACAGTATAAACCCACATTTTACCTGTAGATTAAGTGGAGCTTCTGTTGAATTCGGAAAAGTACAAACGAAGAGTCATGGAGTGAATCACTGAATTAAAATGAGCAGAGGATTACACTTGTCTTTTACTGCCATCTAGAGGATGTAATGATAAATACAACAAATTCCTCTGTTACACACTCTCTCTTTACAGACCAGGAAGTGAAGGCTCCATTGAGAAGAAAGTTAAAAAGAAGTAAGTAATAACCATATTTTTACAGTGTCCGATGTTTTGTGTACATAAAATATATGTTTTGATATGAAAAAATGAATAAAAGTGTTTGATTTATATACAATATCAAAATAATAAATCAATGCTTTTTGAGGTTGTGTAAAAAAGCTTCATGTAATTTTAAAGCATTTTAACATTATAATGTTAGTAGTGGTGCTCACTCACAGTGGTATAAAAGTTACCTTGGTTGGATAATAAGAAAACCTTTCATTTATTAAAGCAACGTGAGGATATTTTTTTTCCTAAGTAAGCAGATTGAATGGTTCAGTCTTGAACATGTTAAACCACTCGGCTCCTTCAGTCCAACTAATTCTTCTTAAAATCCCTTGGGCATTTGAATTCATTTGGATCATTTGTAAACGCGTGTATAAGGTCACATGTGAATTACTGGAGTCACATGAAAGATGTGTCAATTAAAATTTGAGTTGGTGAGAAGACCTGCCCTCTAGTGGTGGCTCTTGACCACTGTGAGTTCATTAAAAACCTTGTAGACCAGAAACAATAATGTTTTTAATTATTATACTGTTAAGTCATATTGCAAAGGCAATGCTTTCTTAAAAAGTTATTTCAATGCCTGCTTAAAAACTGGTACTGTGGCTGTATTTCTGATTAGTTTCTGTGTATTTGAAATGCTCATGGGCTAGTTTATCATTAGATTTTATATGAAGTTTGAAATTCCCAGACGAGTAGGTGACTGTTGTTAATCACATCTAAATATTTGATGTGTTGGTGATAAACCTTTTTCACGACCGATGTTTTCCTGCTGGTAAAGTGCAGGTGGAGGTAGTAACTTTTAACGATGGTTCTGTTCTGTTTACGTGCCGACATTTACCATATAAAAGCCACAACTGAACTCCCCCCTCACTCATCATTTTCTTCTATATTCTTGAAGGAATCGGATGTGAAGGCTTTTTCTCACAGCAGACATTTTTTGACTCTGATTCACAGGTGGAACTAATAACCTTTATGATGGCTCTATTCCTGCAGTTATGGCAGTGCTATGCAGCCATTAATAATGTTATTAGCTACACAGTGTTTGCCAAGTCAAAATGCCTGCTATGACAAAAAGCTCTATTCAGCTGAAGCCGTCTAAATCCATAATTTCCCCCTGGTCATGTGTGCAGCCACCCCCTCAGCGTGGAAACCACGGACTCTTACTATCAGAGGTTGATTGTTGAATTTGGTGGCTATCAAATGCAAACAAGAAAAAAATCATCAACATGACCAAATCAGTAATTTAGTTTATGCAAGACCTATTTATTCATTGTGGAATTGGCCGCTATGTTGTAAGCCGTGCTTGTCTGTTGGTGGTGGAGCAGATGCCGTCAGTCAGAGGACATGAGAGGCTGTGACTGTGGCGACATCACATCCAGGATGTGTCATGTTTAGGACTAAATGTGTCGCTCTCTCTCCACACAAGATGAGACCGAAGCCCTGATCTGACTGCTCTTCCTGTCACATGACCACATTCAGAAGGAACAGCACACGTCCATTTAATGTTTCCAGTAGAGCTTGACAAAGAATATTTTAAGGGGCAAATACCAATATTAGCAATTGAACTTTTTCCAATACCATCATATCAATGTCGGCTTTATATATATATATATATATATATATATATGTTTTAAATAATAAAATTGAATAGAAAATACATTTCTACAAAGAATACAAACAGAAACGCACACCTTATTTATTTCCTATTATGTAAAATAAAAACGTTCATATTGGTGAACTTTCCCTCTTGTAATTTAATTTGAATCTTTTTTTACTTATTGCCGATCTTAACCAGTGGTATTGTATCTCAATGGGATATTCCTGATTAAATAATGGATAAACAAAATAAACATGTCTGTGAAAGGCAATTTTCATCAACCAACTGATAAATTGGTCGAGATTTCCAGTTTGCCCAATTTTTCAGTCACTTCAAAATAAACATAAAAACCCTTGTAGATTAGTGTTTCTAACCTTTCTAACACTAAGGTACTAAAAATCCAAAGAAAGCCTAGTTAGTCTATAAGAAAGCAGTTTGTCCTCTCCTTTGCTAAATCCTGCCACCACAGCCTGTGTAGCATGTCCCTCACTGCAGTGAGACTTCACAACTGTTCTCTGTGTTTGTCCACTGTGCTCTCTGCCACTTCACCTCTCAGAACTAAAGACTCAAGTGACAGCAGCAGTGGTTCAGATGGATCCTCCAGTGACTCATCGTCAGACAGCAGCGACTCCTCCAGCTCCTCTTCAGATGACAGCGACAGCAGCAGCGACAGCGACAATGACAGCTCCTCCTCGTCGCCCTCATCCTCCTCCTCTTCGTCCTCAGACAGCTCAGACTCAGGAAGCAGCAGCGACTCAGATCAAGGACCTCCAAAGAAGAAGAAAAAGAAGAAATAGACGACTGAGTGGGTTTTCGTGATGTCCCTCCACCCCTCCCCCACCCGAGTACATTTTTAGCTGTCCACTTTTTTTTTTCTCAAACCCATCACAGCTGGTTGGGTCTGCATGGATAGGGCTGTGAATGTCACAGCTGCTTACTTGCCTGTACAGTTTCGTTGGTAGAAATGGACAAGGATGAGTGGAGAAATTATGTTGAGGTTTAAATGTTCTGTTTTCATAAACCCATTCCCCCCAGTTACTTCTACTAATGTGATATTTTCTCAAGATTGTCAGTCTATTGAGGAGGATATATATATATTTTAGATACCATGAGGAAACTAGTGTGTTCATTCATGTTGGATCCTGTGATTTTTGTACTAAAGTATATTTTTAGGCAAACTGAATACATACAGCTCATAACATCAATAAGGCAACAACACACCTAGTAATAATTAGACATTAGTAGAGGACATTTTAAAGGATACAAAAAGAAGTTTGTTCAGTTTTTTTAATTTGTTTAAATTTAAATGGTCTTGTTGCTATAAAATTCATTGTTTCACTGTAAAATAAACTCGCCTTGTTTTTTGCTTTGAAGGCTCTTGTGTCTTAGTTAATTTTGTATTAGTGAAAATGCATCGTAATGATTTTACATATACAAAATTGAGGTGGTTTACATATAGGATATTTTTGAAAAAACAACATCTCACCTTTAGTGAAAATGTTGTTAAACATACTGTTATATGGGTACTATACATTTTAGTGTCTTGAAATGCTTTGCTGTTAGTTGTAATTACAACACATTAACAGACTCCTTACCCATGGAGGCTAAAACACAAGTATTCTTAGAATATGGGATAAACTTTTAACTTCCTATGTGCGATATGTTGCTAGTTCACCAGACCCAATGTGATGATGATGATTGTGTGTATATCCATAAGGAATACTACAAAACTATATAGTACCGCAATCAATGATCAAACCCCACCAATCTTTTGAAGGGATAGTTCATTGTTGTTGTTTTTATTCTCCTTTGCAAACAGGATTACCTTGAAGCAGTTATGCCTTAAGTCTCTAATATATAATTATCATTTCAGTCTACCTAAAAATATGAAAAATGTTAACATTTTTTTTTTATGTGTCCAGAGGTTCTGGTGTCCTATGAATATGAACCTTAATGGATCCAGGTTCCCATTAAACATCATGCAAACAAACAACCTGTGTTGTAGCAATATCTGGAACATCTTAATTTCTGATAACTTGATTAAAAACAGCATATTTAGGAAGGTGCTCAACATGAGGACAAAATACACCCAAATAATAAAGGTCTTAAACATGTAGTTTGATAAAATGCAGATAATAATCTATTAAAGCTGAACCCACCTGATAATCAACTTTAAAACCAATCACATTTGTAATTTGTAAAATTGCCAAAACCCAGTGAGTTCAATGAATCTGTGGATCATGGGGTCGATAAGCAGCTGCCGATTTTATAATTCATCCTTGAGTGCCATATGCATCTGACCAGGTTTCTACAAGAGGCTTCCTAACTTGTGGGTCAAGTAATACACAAAAAGAAAACACTTTAAAGCCATAACAAAGTTTGAAGTCAATAGAAATCATAAAGGGCCACAAATATAGCCTTCTCTTAATGAAAGTGAGGAAACCATGACTGCGAGTGTATGTGTGATGAATTTACTTTTTATTTTTAGCTAAAATACAAAGTGTAGTAGTTGAACTGTGTATTTAAAATGAGATAACTGAGCACAGGAGGGAACAATGACACGCTCTCTGAGATTTCCACTGAACGTCAAGTCTGAGCAACCTGTGCGTCACAGGGATGCTGCATTCATAGTGTGTGGGAATAATCATCATTATCATACATAGATACACAGATAGAGTGATTGATTGATTGATTGATTGAGAGCGAGAGAGAGTGAGGGAGGGAAGAAGTGAGGGAGGAGACAGAGAGAAAGAAAGATTGATTGATAGAGGAATAGATAGATACTTTTTTGACTCCGAGAGAAATTTCCGAGTACATGGCTTGATTAACAGTCTATATATGGGACACATGGACGTGCTGTCACATGGTTCATTCGACTTGACTCGAGTTTCTTATCAATAATTTGTGAATGTGTTTATCAAAAATGTATTTTAAAGTTGAATAAAACACCACAAAGCCCATGTTATTTCAGATGATAAATCGGTGGTGTTCTTTTTTGTTTTTTTTTATCCAAATAAAGACACGTTGAGGACACATTAACTTCCCTGTCATGTTTACTACTGGAGGTGGCTGGTTGTAATATTTCCGACAGCAGTGAAGGCGGCGCCGCTCGCTGCCATCCATGCATCCAGTCCTGTCTGTGGTACCTGCTGGCGACCGAACTTAGCTGTAGCCTCACCTACCAGACACTTCTGTGCAGCAACAACAAAATGAACGACTCGCTAAATCGTGTCCTCCCGTTCCCCGCTCGACGAGCCGACGCGTTTTGAGGCCAAACATGGAGAGCGTCCATGCAGTTTGAGGGTTTTCGCTGTTACGGCGTCTTGCTGAGTCCATTTTGCGTGTGAGACTGGAAGTGGAAAAGACAAAGAGAAAAGAGCTTTTCCAGCAGCTAGAATGGTTTGGGCCTAAAAAGAAGACAAGAGGTAAGGATGCCGAGTGTCACAGGAGACGCTGTTTGGTGACTTGCTGGGGCTGATATTAATCTTCCATCTGGGGGGACTGTTAGTTTAAATCTCCGCGGAAAATATCAATGGTTTCGGGGCTAGCCTGCCGCTAGCTTAGCCTCCAAACGCCACTAGCAGAGTCGGCTAGCTAACGTGATGCTAATGCAGGTAGTCCCGTAGGTAGTTAACCTCCGGCTACACGGACCGCTCCTCGTAGCTACTTTTAACTTCCACTGACGACAAACTTTATCGATTATTGAAATGATATCGACGGTAGATTTAAATTTAGCTAACACTAAGGGGCTCTGCTGTCGAAAGGTAAGATAAACACCGCTGTGATAGTGCTCATGTTTTTGTTCCTGTTATGTTAACTCATGACGTCTGTTTGCTCTGCTCAGACACGGTTGACCAAACTTACACGTTTGCTAACTAGTGCTAGTGTTTCTTCTATATATATATTTTAGAACATATACATCTATAGAATTGAGCTTCACGTACACATGATAAACAGAAGCTGCTCACTTTGTTTACTCTGCATTTACACAACTCAGCTTGGGGATTTAAGCTATCAAAGCTGCATCGTTCTAAGTGAAATGGGTTTTATTTCCTTGCAGCTGCTTTACCTTCAACAGGCTAATCTCAGGCCTAACACTGTGTTTAGTTTGCTCACAGTGACTATCAGAAACTTTGTTGTGCTGCAATCTCCGCACTTATTCTCCTTTTATAATATCACTCAGCACAACTTCCAGCCCCCCCCCCACCCCCAAGTTAAAATCCCTGATCTACTTTAACACTGTAATTGCGCACAAGAGCAACACAACAGCTTATGTGTCTAGGTTTGTTCCAGCTGAAATGAAAGGACAGCTGATGTGCTTTTTCTAGGAAGCCATTTTACGTGCCACAGTTGGGGGGGGAAGGGCTAGAAAATGCATCATAAGTCCAGAGTTAGTGGCCATAGTTATCAGTGATGCGTGTTTACATCGAGCAGAACACAAGGACAGAGCAATCAACTTGTTTATCTTGGTTGACACGTCATGGTGATGGGGGGGAGCTCTTAGGTCATGAACTTATTCATGGCAGGTAGCTGTAAACTGGCACAACAAATGTAGTCTAGTTTTGGAATGGAGGATTTAGGCTGTTATGAGTTGTGGGTGCATTTGTTTATGAAGTTTGTTTTTGTGTAGTACAAGAGTGATTATGTTGAAAGAAAGAAAGGATTATATTACTTTAACGTTTACTCAAAGTGACAACACCTCCCTCAGTGACCCTAACCGCAGCATTCCCGAGTTTAACATGACATTTTGTGAAACATATTGCCAAATAACAAATCTGAATGAAAGTCATTGATTTAAGCTCAGCCCAAGTTATAAATATTTTATAATGACTGTACATCATGCTTTATTTCCCAACTTGCTTTATTGCAGGCCATGTAATGTTTCATAACATTTTGTGGAACAGAAGTCACCCAAGCTGTTTCATGGTTGATAGCTATTCCCAGGTCTTGCAGTACAAAGTAAAACCATGCAACGATGCATTGGTCAAGTCATTTTATCAGTCAATATTGGCCTTCCTGAATTTCCCTCAGGATCAATTAACTATCCATCTTATCTTTCACAGATGAATTGGCATCAGCTTATGTTTTGTCTGAAATGCTAAAATCGGAATAGTTTTTATTACAGCACATAATACAGTAAAAAGATATTTTTGAGTAAATCGTGGAAATAATTAATCTTAACCAAAGAGAAGAGAAGCTTTGAACAAAACTTAACTAATTGCCCTCGGTAGACCCTAAGCAGGTGAACAGAAACAACGAGTAAAACTTGACTCCACAAAAAGAGGACAACCTACTAACTAATTTCAGCATTATTAGCTTTATATAATATAATAAGTCAAGATTCACATATATTTTTAACTATCTCATTATTTTGCATTACCTTTTTCAGTGGGTGAAAACTGTGAAATGCAAGATGACTGGGTGTTACTTCTGGGTGTGTACTTTTGGGTCAGGTTTATCAATGAAGCACCATTTTAAGTAGACATACGAGATAAGGAAATCAGGCGTTGTAAAATTGTGCAACTCTAAAGAGTTTGTAAGCAACCAGACTAGTAGATTGTTTATTGACATACAAGAAGTTATTAGTAATAATACTACATTTTAAGGTCCATGTTCAAATTAATGCAGTCCATGCATAAATGGTCTGGTTTCTGTCTTGGGCTCTCTGTGACACAACTCACTCTGAAATTCTCTTCATTTCCTGTTTAGGTTTTGCTCTGTGGCTTTAAGTATAAGTGTGTCTTATGTAGCCAAGCCCAGTGCACATGTACACATGTCCTGCTGCGACAGTTCAGTGGTTTGTTTGTCCATTCCAGACAGAAAAGTGAGTGCTTGTGTCCTTTAGCTATAAAACATCTATTATACATTACAGTGGTCATACGGTGTGATTTTTGGGAAATGAGCAACAGATGGTTTCACAGTCAGACTATGACAAGAGATCTGAGATATAAGATAACAAGTAATTGTACAAGCCTGTAGCTGTGTTCTCTCGAAACTGCCCTAGTTTGAATTTACCAAAAGCTAAAGGTTTCTTTATCATATCTCATCATCTTTGTCCTCAGCTCCCTTTGAAAGCTAAAGTTAATTTTAAAAGCTATGTCAAAAAAATGAATTGTTGCCATCTAATGGTTTGTTTGTTATACAGGTGCTTTTTAACAGTTACATTCTTTTATGAAACCAAAGTAAGAGCTAATTAAGTTCTCATCTCGGTCTGTAAGTTTCAAATCGAATCGTGTTTCCTTTTACAGAGAGCAGCTTGTCGAAACAAAGTTGTTTGAAGGCTCTTCCAGAGTCTGCCAGTTTAATTAGCCTGAATCTAATCAGACATCAGCAGCTCTTTTTCTATCCCTCACTACTGTTGCTCACACAGCAGAACAATATGCTATTCACTGTGTCCTGACCTCATGCATCTGTTCTTCAGCTTTTGTTCTCTAGGATGTGAATTAAGCTCTCATGTGGCTGTGTAGTCCCGTGGAGGTGAAGCTCATTAAATCCATTTCATTCTCACAGATATAGCTTAGATGGATCTGTACTGCGCAATACTGCTTTGTCATAACTCTCTGGAAATTGTTGCATCAGTCATACAATCATAGCTCATTGCAGCAGGAGTACTAATGAAAAACAGCAGTGAAGTCCATTAGCATATAATTTCTCCGACTAGGTGAAGTGTTTTGCAGGCCATAACAAATGGATCAGTATCATAAACAGTACGAATCTGAGAGATGCATGCATAAAACTTCTGAAATAATTGATTCAAAAGACACCCGTGTTGCTAACTCAATTCATTTATGCAGTACAAGCTCTTGATTCTGCAAATTCATCAGTCATGCAGGTTTTTTCATCACCCAATCTCTTATATCCCGTTTATGTTTCAGCTTGTATCAAAGTGCAGAGGTTTATTTTAAGGTTTAGCATAGTAAGCTATAGTTCACCACATTGCTATTTGTAGCCAGGCAGGTCCTCAGATACTAACACTGTCAAATATAGTCCAGACTGTTATCAGAGTAATATGATTGGGGACATATGGAAAACTATGCCACAGTACAGAAATTCCTGGCTCCTAAATAACGTTTGGGTAACGTTTGACCTTTTATTGTAGTTGCCGCATGTGATCAGTCTCAGTGCAGCAAAGATTGCATGATGCCGGCAGTTTTAATAGCTTGGGTCATGTTACAGAAGGTAAAATTACCATGACTAAGGATAGGTTAATTAATGACTTGGTGAGTAACAAACTAGTAAGAGTTTCATGTCAGTAGACGTCACAACCTCAGGCTTAAAGAAGCCTAATGTAGCAAAGTTTAGTGGGGATCTTTATGAGGGAATATATCAAAACAATTTCCTTATCAACTACATTAATGATCAATTCTCAACATTCATTATATTCAAATGACATCAGCTGTGTGTGCAGTGTAATCCAATTGAATACGATATCACACACATTCACTCACACGGCTCCTTTTAGTACACAAACATTTTAGATTTAAACATTCACTATAGTTCAGACATTTTCCTAAACTGTTCTGTATGTGCTGTGATAAGAAAGCACTGTGGAATTCAAATGTCATGGCCTGCCTCCTTCTTGTTCTATCCAGTCAACACCCCTCACCCGAAGGTTACGGAAATTTTGTGAATGTATCAGACCTGGGTGATCTTGCTGCACTCTTTATATGAAAGGCAATCTCCCAAAACATGTCCTGAAAATAGAGTTCAAGCATTTTCATGTCTGAAAGCAGTAACTGACAGCTGTAGCCAGTGTCTATGAAAGATTTGAGCAACTTTTGTTATTTCTCTACTTGTTCTACTCATCAAGTCTGGATTATTTCACATGTTCACAGGTTTAGAACAATAGATCTTTCCAAATTCAAGTAAGCCAAAGTAATCTAAGTACACATGCTGAAACATGCTGGCTTATAAATGTACTTTCATCATACAGTTCATTGAATCCCTCCTTCATCTGGGCCAAGGGTTTCAGTTGTAAATTCTTCCAAATCTTGCCATGGTTCAGACACGGGTGAAGAGTGTTATGCAAAAAATTTGAAATCTTCTTGGCAAGCATACTGCGCAAAGAGCTTGTGTGACGCAGATTCGTTGGAAACTTTGCCAAGATAATTGAGGGTTATGTGTCATGTTTCATGTAGTGCAAAAAAATCCCTGAACATGTTTTTTAGTGTCAAAGTTGCAAGCAAGAACATTTTCAGCTCAACTGATGCTATCTTTAAGAGCCATTTTTAGTTTGCATGATCTTACCATGAAGATATCACTATTCTAGAGGATTATATTGCAGTGTTTGAAGTATACATGTAAATATTGGCATCAAAGTTTTGTGTTCACTGACAATAATGCAGCAAACATGTTTGCTGGATGTCTGCTTTAAAACACTCTGAAATGAATATGATAAATTTGTTAGTAAACGCAGAACAGTCACAGCAATAAGCTGTGATTGGTAAATGCTCCCAGCTCCTGCTGATTCAGATAATGCACGCCTGCTGAGTGGAGGCATTCCACACAGCTACTCAGTTCAAATGCTTCAAACCTGCCTGAATGAAAGCATATAAGCAGTTGTTTAGAGAACATGCCAATCAAGGCTTAGAGTCTTGTTTTGATATGTTAATTAGAGCTAATGTGAAGCTGTGCGGATATATTAAAAGGCTTTTTTACTAAAGACTGAAGGAGGAACTGAAGAATTCTCAGTATTCTGATCTAATCTTCATTTTGAGGTGCTCGTCTTTAAACATCATGAGAAAAAATACTTTGACACAAAAGACAGAAAAAACAGGCTTATTCGTCACCTCTGTTGTTTTGTGAATAAGAAAGTTTCTGCGATGCTGATATAGTTTCTTGAGTGAAGTTATTTTATGTTGTCATAGACTGTTTATTTTTTTTGTCAGATTCTGATAGAGTCCTTGTTGTAGAAGCATGTTGTCTTGGCGGCTCTCCTCCCCAAACAGCTGCTTATATGAGGCAGGTTTACCGCATTTGAATGGACCCTCTGGAATTCCTGCAGTCAGCAGGTTTACTTCAAAAGCACCAGGGGTGGCGGCAGTGGCTGCCCATCTGTACCTCCATGACTGAGATCTTGTTGTTCGGATACATGATGAAATCCTCTTTGTGGGCTGCATTTATGAGACACAGGAAACCATATGTGGCAGTTAACAGTTTTGAGTTTTGTTCTAAAAATGTTTTAAAGATGAGGCTAACCTCAAAACGCAAGGCCTTTTTTTGCAGTACGTGTTAATTTGGACCATTTATGATCATTGTAGTTGCAGCAGAATTTCAAAAACCTGTTTGCTATTGTTGAGATATGTAGATTTCAAACACACTCAGTTGTACCACAGAGATTTGTATGTGCAAAGTTAAATTCTCTACTTTAGGAGCCTTGTTTGTGAGTAAATCAGACAAGCATACTAGCCTGCTTGTATTTACAAAACTAAATGGCTTATACAATTGATGTGCTGCAAATAGCCAACGATTCCATGCAAGTAAACAGTGAGAGAGAAAGACATAAGAATGACACTGTGGCTGCTGTGTTTTTAGACAGTGTTAAATTCAAATTATTCGTAACAGCACAGCATTTCCATAGTCATCAACCTTGATCATAAAGACAAGCTACGCATTGAGTGTCACAATAACGTGATTGTAAACTGACTCAAAGGGAGTTCCCCAAGTTTGAACATGTTATGTCTGGACTTTTTTTCAGGAAAGCTTTTCTCTTTTTTACTTCACAAAAGACCATAAAGTTCACCACTATAAACAGCACTCCATAAAGATTATAAATGAGCTGGCAGAAGCATAATACAATAGGTGTAGGTGTCTTTTAATACAATAATAAACCTTTGCTACTTAATTCTTAGTTTCAACTCAATTTTGAGTTTTTAACAAAAATTTTGTCCTGGGTGAACAAGGTAAAGCAAACATTCATACTCAGACAGACTAAGACCTTTTGGAAAACTATAGGATAATTATTATTTAAATAAACCTATACAAAATGTTTCCAGAAGGAGACAAAGCAGGGTAAGAACAAGGGCAAGTTATTGTTAAGGACAAAGAACTGGTCATAGGAGCTGAAACAATTCCAATTGATCATTAAGTAAGCCCATCAGTCATTTTTATGTATCTGGAAACTGAATATTGTTGGACATGGAATAGTTCTGCTATCTTTCTTTCAGTTATTATACAACTATTTGTGACACGTTAAATGTGAATAACTATCCCTGAGTCTAAGCATCATTATCCCCATTTTCAAATTTTCTGGGGTCTTGTTTATATGCACAAAACGAGTTTTGAAAGATGCGTACGCCACTTCTCACGTAAATGTTGAGATCTATATAATCAAACTTGACAGGAGAATGTGTGCAATTGTACACTAACTGACCCATGCGTACAAACATTTTTGGGGAGGAGAAAATTACGATGCAGACATGAGGTAGTGAACTGAAGCCAGATTATTGATCCACTGCATCATTAACATTAAAATCAGCAGCGTTGTTTGTGCTCGTGCAATATTTAACTGTTCTATAAGAACCTTCAATTGTAAAAGATAGAAAACATCCCACATCAAATTACATTCAGATACCTTTAAACAGCAGAGTTGCAGAGCCAAGTCATTAATAGTTTTTAATAATATCTTCTGACATTGTGTTCAGGCGACATTGGCGTTTAGAGGGTGGAATATGAGGCAGATTCACGTAAGCACGTTTCCAGGTGGAGTGTGATTTATAAAGGGGACATTGCCTTCAGGTGTGTGTGTTGTGCGCGGTTTTATAAATCAGAATCTTTTTTTGCGTAGGCCATTTTTGGCTTTTGTGCAAACGTACACTTTTAGTATGAATCCTATGCACTTCTTTATAATTAAGGCCCCTGGTGTCTCTCCCCTCTCTATCAAGCCCAATGTTTTACTCAGTATTTCAGTGCAGCTATTCAGAAGGACCATAAACACATTTCCATCAGACGTAAAAACTTCTCACAGACCTAACTCCCACTACCTTTCATGTGGATGAGTAAAAACACACAAAACAAAGTGTTAACAATGTTTAAGATGCTGTGTTTGTTCCAGATTTGTTTTCTTGCGACATGTGATAACACATGTGTCAGCATGTGTCATCATCTGCAGCTGATGAAAATGTCTCCGGTCGGTTACAACCCACACGCCGGAAACCGAGCGCTGTCTCTTTAACAGGCTGCACTGGTGCTTGGCCCTGTGCTCAGGGCATAGTGGGGGAGGGAGGGAGGGAGGTTGTTGACGGAATGATGGGCTCTGATTGGCTTGGCTTTACTGAGGGCAGTGACATCACACCGGAGGAGAGGCCCTGTGGTGTAAAATAACATCTCCTTTTATGGGACGAGGCGGATTGTTCCATTCTCTGTCAGAGGGTTGATTTTATTCCCCTCACTTAACTCCCTCAGCGCTGCTTTCCTCTGTAATGCATCTTCTGGCTGTTCGGCTTCATATTTGTTTTGTTCATTAATACCAAGTTCTTTTATTTCTTTAGTGTTAATCTTGTTTTTAAACCTCCTCTTAGCTCACAGGTTTCATTTTGAGTTGCAGTTGTAGCTGTGGTAAACCAACTCAAAACTTTTATTGTCATTATACCTCTTTTATTTATTACTTTATTTTATACATGGTTCTATTTTGTAAACCCTTCTGTCAACGTTCTTTCCAGCATGTTGTCTCTTTCCTTTACTTTTACTCACTACATTAGCTCACCACACACACTCACTCATGCTTACTGAACAATCTCTAACTTCAGAACACCACACAGACAAGAAACAAAAGCTGTGGCTGCCTCTCGACTTCACCTCGCATGCGACAACCCCTGCTGCTTGCTGATGTGGTATCTCCCGAGAGCGAGCAGTCACCTCCCTCTCACTAAGTCAGATTTCTCCCCACTCCAAGGAAATACACTGTACCATCGAGTGGAGTAAAGAATCTGTATTTAACACTCTTCAAGATGGACGCCCACAGATACATTTAGAAGGAGGCCAGGTTGTCTTCACTGAAGGAGGTTGGCGTAGAAATTTAGGCTGACAAGTCATGACGAGAGTACTTCTGAATCCCTGGGAGATCCTCTGAGCCCTCCTCCCCTCCTCCTTCCAATGTTTCAGTGGTTGGGGCCATGGCCTCTCAGTCAGGGTAAGAAATGCACAACTAGTTGGCTGCTTTACTCAATACTGTTAGTGCCTGATAGGAATAAAACACTACATGTTCTCTCAGTCTCTTTCTCCTTATATGTTCAAGTCACATAAACATGTGTTTTGGTCGGCTGATACATCATGGCTGTGTCACAGAAGATCCAGCTCTGTGTTCATGGTGTTCAGATAACCATCAGTTGTTCCCCTTTTTTTGCTGGTGTTGAAGAAGAGGCCTGGCTTTTATGTTGTGACTGAGAAGAGGCAGATGAGCTGATTAATTTAGGTACAGAGTGAACTGCCTTTTCAACTCAGCAGACTTTGACCTTTTCAGTCTGGCACTTACTGTTGAATGATTGCTATAAACATAGGCCATTACACTGTAATAGTTTTTAATTGTAATTAAAATTCATGTTGCGTGAGAAGAAATTTGCTTGGCCACGCTTTTCTTTGTTTTGATACAATCTACTTTAATATGTTGGAAAATGGTGCGCTCTAAAACGTTTGGGCCTTTCATTTGGGTTTGGCCAAATCTTTAAACCAAGGCTCAGTTATTACTTGTGCCTCAAATGTTTGCTGTTTAAATTGGTAAAATATAAATTAAGGTTTGTCCTGGGCGTTTTCCACACAGTCTTGATTTGGGGATTTGGCACAAGTTAGTAGTTTTCTTTCTTTGTACTCGTAAAGAAATAAACAATATACTCCAATGGGTCCTGCTTATTTAGTTAAGGAACCCCCCCCAGTATTAGTGAAGACATTTCAAGATACAATTTAAAAGTAATTCAGACATTCTGCCTTGCATCTGATTATTCTGAGCTATTAACTCTATGACTGGGGATATCCCATCCACCATGATGTAGCTGTTACTTTGTCACGTCACACAAAGTCTCTCCATTGCGTAAGATTGTTTTTTCACAGCGATTACAGCTCTTTGTCTATTGTCACTAAGCCACATGTGCCACCATATTGTAAACAGTACACATGTGTGAGGGGAGCTGGCAATGTATACAGAGCTGCATTGGTGCAGTCTTTTTCTGTAATCAATCGGAAGAAACATGTTTCTATGTGAGTTCTTAAATTTATACAGATTCAGTCAACAACACTTCTCGATATTCAACCACACGTGAATGGGTTTGTTAGTCCACTGTGATAAGGCAAGGTCTATCACCGCTTGTTGAAATGTTTGAGGTTTCCCATTTGCCTAGTTCGAGTTTTGTTGCTGGTCTGAAGTCGACTTGAAAACCTTTTGAGCTCAGAGACTTGCTCATATTTACACAAGACCCCTTTTTAAACAGCCTGTTAAAGGGGGGAATGTTGTGCCTTTATTCTGCTTCATCGTTCTGTATCAAAGGTACAAGCACAGAATGGGGGACAACATTGCTGCTCCAGCAATCATCCTGCAGTGGAGTTAGTGACAGACCCAGATCGACATCTGTGGAAAAGGGAGAATCAGCATGGTGGAACAGACTCTGATGATGTTGTGTTACAAGATGTACCTCTGATTCTATAATGCCAGCATGTTATCTTAACTCACACAAGGAGATGGCAATTTGCTGGATTGTTTAGTTCTGGGTAAATAAGTAAAGAATCAATAATAAGGGGTCTTCTTAATTGTAATGTAGTGGGATCTGTATAAAGGATCATAAAAGCCACATGCATCTTTTCTTCATTTGGATACTAATTGTACTCCCTCATACTAAAAGCACGCTTTACTCTTTCATACCCGAGTGACCTTTAAAAAGTAGTGTATGATAATGAACCTACATTTAGCTCTTAATTTTCTCTGGGATAGATTACTTAAAAGGGTTAGAGGTACTTGTCAGTGAAGGTGTTTTGATTTACGAAAGGTACAAAATAAAAGACTGGGGGCTGATAAACACTAGGATTTATTCACCAGTATTGTCGAAACCACCATCAAATGGATGAGTCTCATTATTCTCTTTAGTGCTGTCACTGGAGGCAAGGGTGTAACCTCCTGTTCAACTAATAAAAAAACAATAGATTGGTCAATTACGCTGAAAAGACATAAGCAGTGTTTAGTAATGATTCTGGACCAGGTCTATTTGATCCTGACATCAACAGGCTCATTTACATGTACATGTGGAACCAACATGCTAGAAGCGCCATTTTTTTTGTCTGACCAAAGGCATGAAAACTAGATACGTGTTTCACCTAAATAATTTTAATAATATTTACACTGAAGACTTTTAAAGTGATGACTGTTACTCAGCTGATTGGCAGGTAGGACTTTCATGAAGTCTTGAATGCCATTTTTTTACTTACAGGTTTCCTTTGGCACTTGTGTCACTCTTCATTTTTGGAGGGTTATTTTCACATTTTTGACATTATTCCAGACACTTAACTTTGTCCACTTCCTGCTAGCATAATTGTCACTTTTAAGCCTGTTACATGCTCACGTGTCACTATCAGTTTTGGTGCTGGTATGGAACAAACCATTAATATCCTTATCAACACATTCGAAAACCTGACATTGATTATCATGGCAAAAGTTTCAACCCTAGTGGTAGAGAAGGATAAATGTATGACAATAAGCTAAATTTCATTCATGGATGAATAGCACAAAGCATCCTGGAACGACTCCTATGACTGACGTAACAACAGCCAGGGGCACTAACGAACCAATTGACAGTTGTCCTTGATAAAGAAAACAAAGGGATTAGATCGTGGGATCTTGGATTGCAGGTGAAATGTCTTTAAATTATCTCTAACCAAGTCTAGTTGTCGTTGATTCAGCTTGACAATACAATTGTACATTTTCTTTACACTTCTCCTGATAAAACATTTGCTAATAGTGTCTCTTATGGCCTTGGTCACTTCTTGAGCTTTGGGTTAATGTAGCCTCGAGGTGTTGTGTAAATCACATTATTTGTTCAATGTAATGACTCATACTGTAGTATAGGTGCTGTTTGTGTGTAAAACAGGCAAAGGCTTAGTAAATTACGAGAAGGGAAAGAAGGAGGAAGGAAATAAATATTTCATCTTGCTGATAAGCTTGCAGATAGCTAGTTAGAAGTTGTAAAAACAAAATGAAAAAATAACACACAAACCTGTTTTTCTCAAGTGCAGGAAAGATTGAGTGTAGAGCATTAACGAGTGATTTATAGTTCGGATCTGTTTTTGTGCGTAGTCTAGTTTGTGGTTCTTTGTCTGATTAGTTTTTTTTCGTACTAAAATCAGTTTCCTATCTGCTTCTTTTCATCTTTTCAGTCATACTTAGTGAGGATTGAAAACCCCCCTGTGTGTTGTGTTTATAATCTAGGAGGAGTCCGGGTGGTTGCAGCATAATCATTCTCTGTCAACAGTCTTAAAATCATTGTTGTTGCTGGCAGAGCCTGGAGCTGTCAGCTTAGAGGGAGAGGTGACACACCTCAGGACTGATAATATTCTTCTTTCAGGTTACAATGCTCTGTAGTACTTTTCTGTTGAACATGGTGCTCAACGGTCATATTGTGTTATTGTCAGGCTGAGTGTCTGGAACAAACACATACTTGTTCTCTCCAAATGCCCATCTTTTGATATTCCAGGTGGCACCAACAGATTCTATTGCAAGCTTTATGTTTTTAAGACATTGTGCTTAAGATCTGGTTGTCTTACACTGATTTAATACATGTTCATGCATTTGGTGTAATTTGTCTCTCTGGTTTCAGTTCACACATTCACTTAGTACAAGAACGCTGCACTCAAATTGCTCTATTATGGTTCTACACAGGGTAATGAGTGCAGAGAGGTGTGTTTAGCTGTCAGTAATGGAGCCTTGGTTTGTTGACAATAGGTTATTTTTTTATGTTGTGTATTTGCTTACATGCTGTTCCATAGAAAAAAATCCCTATTATTTTTATGAGGTGTTAATAAGGCTGTTTTCAGAAATGCACTCAGAATTCCAGATTTTTCCTGAAATATTCCAGACCAGCTGTGTGTGAGAACACAAAAGTCAGAGTCAGTGGTTCTGGACGTCGGTCATTTTGGAAAATGAATGTTTGTAATTGATTTCTAAATGTGTCGAATTAGTATCCGTACAAATTGTAGGAAAAATGTAAGACTACATAGAAAAATGGCTGTTTGTTTCAGCTGGTGTACAAATGTCCACTCTCCATCTGCACAAGGAGGTTGTTTGCAGTAGAAGTAGGCTACTTCATTGTCTAGACCAGCCTAAGCCTATTAGAGACTACTTTCTCCTCAGGTCATCTCTGTTTATGATGTGTGGGGTTCAGTAATGATAGTCCTTTTTGTGGTTTACCCAATAAACGGTGACTCAGACTGGAGAGTAGGTAATGGCAACCTGACCATATGATTTGCTGTGACCTGAGACCTGTACTACAAATCAGAATTTGTGGTTATCCGTATAACTTCAGGTTACTTCAGGCTTTTCAGTCCAACAGCTCGTTCACCCTGTATCAGGAGAAATCACCATGGTAACTTATGCTGAATGGCTGACCTAGTCCAGAGCAGGTTAAGTTGGAACTAAAACATCAACCTGTATAAAAGCACCGCCCACTGGCCAATTACATTCCTTTGAAACATGACATCACTGTTCATAGAGGAACCTGTAGAGCAGAAAAAAGAAAATTCTGTGCAGCTCTGCTCTCCCTCTCTCAGACTTGCGCAGTCTGTCCTCACCAACAGTAGTACAGTACAGTGTTTCGTTGTGTGCACTCTCCTTAAAGGGAAGAACAAGGGAAGTGTAAAACTACGTCTGGTTGGTTAAGTCAATCCCTGCTGCTAACACACCCAGTACATCTCAATCTCTCCCTATTTCCAGATGTGCCAGGCACATCCTGTCACCAGGATACTAAATACGTACAGTCATGTTTCGTGCCATGGCACACGAAAATAGGTCCATCTACTTTATTGTCTAGTAATTGCAAATGTTTCCAGTGCCCTCAGAGTCAGTGCAGACAGTGTGTGTCAAACTAAAGCTCATTATAGAGGCTACATCATGTGATTAAATGAAACGTTTCTTCTCCCATCCAAGTGGCTTCCTCAGTTTAGTTCGACAGGTCTTGTTAGTAAATAACAGATTCATATCTCGTGGCCACGAGTTATTTGTCTCATTCCCTCATATTATTATGTCGTGGTCACGTAATGATGTTTTTCCAATTGCACCGGGGGGCTCCCTAATGTACACATTCAGACAATCAGAGATTATTTTTTACCAGCAGCCCTACCTGTATTTCGCAGCTGTGTTTCTTTTAGTCTGGATAATGTGTTTGCACTCCTCGTATTTTTCTAATATTTCGGTTTGTTCCTCGTTGTGAAATATGCGGCTCTGCTGCCAGTACACTTGTATAGGTCAGTGATTGTTAAATATGCAGTAAACACGCCTCGTTTGTGTGCACACGCTCAGATCTTGATGAGGCGAACCTGGGTTGACTTACCGAGTTGATAACCAGCATCGTGTGATCGCTTAGCCTGATTGCGATTGTTCGGTTATTTTCATCTGGATATCGTAAAGATATCCTGGGTATTTTGAACTCGCTTCGTAGTACAGGCCCCGGTGGAAACTTGAACTACTTGGTTTTGCTTTGTGAAGTAATCTTGGCGTAAAAAAGAGAACTGAAGGGTTGATTAATGTCTTGTTTTCATTACAATGCTTATTCTATATCCATCCTTGAAATCCATGGGTAAAGCCATGCCATAAAAAGTTCATCTATTGTCTCTCTTCAGGTTGTTTTTGTGTTGACATTTTGCTGCTGTTGTTAATGTTTTTAGCAACATGAACCGTGAGGACCGGAATGTGCTCCGAATGAAAGAAAGAGAAAGGAGAAATCAAGAAATCCAGCAGGGAGGAGGAGAGGCTTTTCCAGCAAATTCCCCTCTCTTCCCCGAACCCTACAAAGTGGTAAGTTTTATTTACCTCGTGTTCACATTTGACAGTAATTGATTCAGTCAGTTTAGAGGAATTTGAAACAGTGACAGGAAGTGAGAGCTGCTCGTACTAGCAGGAGCATTGTGTGAATATAGAATAACTGCAGAGGAATGCTTAGCTTTGGGGTTTTATGTGGAAGGAAACCCTCTTTCTTTTGGAGTCAATCTACAGGTGCGTGTGCACAGTAGGTGTATTTGTTTAACTGAATTTAAGTCAAAACCATCTGGAAAAAAATTTGTTACCAGTAGTAGACATTTCTCAAGAAAATCATATGTTTGATTTAGACTTGAGAAAAAGTTGTGTTGCTGTTTCAATGACAATGACCTCCGGGATCCCACAAGCTTGGTTTTGTTTACCATTGACGAACCCTAAACAAGGCAGGATGTACTTTAATGCCCATGAAGTTGTTAAAGTGAGCGAAGTCAGAACAAGCTCTTCAGTTCACCTTCTATTAATCCAGATTACCTCACGCAAATTTAAAGATGTAATTTACTGATGCGTGTGCAGAACAGTATGAAGTTGCATATTGAAAACAGTATCGGACATTTTTTCAATATTGGAATTCAATCATTGTTAGCAGTATGTTGAATTTACAGCACATGTTCCTGCTTAGCTGTTGTGTAGTGGAACTGTAGAAAATAAACATAAGGACACGCCAGCTTCCCCTCCTCCTGCACCTTCTGTGTCTTCATCCTGTGCTCACAGACACATAGATGTAGGCCAGCCAGCTCCTGGATCCTACCGCAGCCAGTATAATTGTAAAGAGGATTTGAGTTCTCCGTACTGGTCTAATCTTTGCCACTAACCAGATTTGAGCAGAGGTAAGTGGCTCCTCTCCTTAGCGAGGGCTACACATCAAAGCAGCAATGGGGAATGTGTCCTGACAGGTTGGGAATAGAAAGGGAACCAGAGGTGAGTGATGAGTGCTGGCCTGTGTGTTTTGGACCACAACAAAGTGGAAGGTAAAAAGCTGACATTGAAGAAGGAAAAGTCATTGACCTTTTGCAAAGGAAGAAAGGCGTTTGCAGCAAATAGTTCTATTGTGCACGTTCGTTCTGTTGTTAGAAATCTTTTTTAAGAAAAAAAGAGGGAAGTACGTTAGTATATCACGTGGAAAAAGCCAACTGTGTAAGTCACTGGCTTTTCTGCACTTTGTATCTCTTGTCTCCTGCTTGTCTGGGTGTTACGTAAGCCTCAGTTTGACTTTTTTTCTCCACCCCTCCTCCTCTGTCATGCTCCACTAAGTGGAAGTTTACTGTGTTCTGCATTAAAGGCCATGTGTGCACGCAGCTGCAGCTGTGGCCTCCCAGATGTAGACCAGCAGAGCAGTACGATTTTTATGGTGCAGAGTTCACGCACTCGTAACTGAGCTGTACGAAATTATCTCTTGAAAATTCGAGCTGCACAATATTAGATTTCTGAGACTAATGCCCATTTTTTTCCATCCAGGATCCCTCTAATGTGATTATCAAATAGGCCTTTTTATCAAATTATGCTAAGATCCAACTAGACCCAGAAACAAAAAAGTTTTGAATTTAGAAAATGAAAAAACTCCATTGAGCTCATTCATTCTTTACCAGGGGCACGTTCAATCTGAGAACAATGTGCAATGTTTTGTTACAGTTTTTAAGTTGAACAACTATTTCGTGAAAGGTTTTCACTGTACATTTGTTTAGTTTTCTGGTGGGAGTGTCAGAGGTGTTGCCTAATCAGCGGCGGGCGGGTGGCTTACCTTGAGCGTTTTACTATGTTTCATGCAGGCTGAATGCAGCTCTGGCTGTGTTAGGCGTGTGCCAGAGTAGCTGCTAGGCTTACAACATGCAAATGAGGAGAGTTGTACCGGAAGTATCAGTCAGAATACTGACCAGTTCTTTCAGGGGCAGTTTTTCACTCTTGACAAGAGATTTAGATAAGATGGCAATCAGTGTTTTTTGTTTTTTTTACTGACGTGTTTCTGTTGAACTGATGTTTGTCTGAAGGTCTGATACAGTAATAATAAAGCTCGTCATTTCTGTTCTTCATACAAAGGGAAACACATGGGAGCCAGGCTGTGCTAGCAGGGGAAGTGAAGTGCACATTATGAACAAGCTAGTTACATTACCTGCCAACAGATAACAGTTTGAGTTTCTTCACCTTCTATGTGAAGCTGTCAAACACAACAGAGGTTTGAGCCCACGTGTGAAACTGGATATTCTACAGAGAATTCTGTCGCAGGCTGATTGCAAACAGGTCGACTGGGACCTGTGACCTCAAAGTGATTGATTAACCCCTGAGTGGGAACTATGGGTAGACCCTTATCTGTGTTCACAGATGGATGTGGACTGATCTGGGCCCAGTTTGAACAAACTTTGTGATTGACTGATCAGACCTCTCTCCATGTTCAGTTATTTCAAATGTAAAAGTGGTGACGTTTGATTGAGATGAACTTCATTTCTTGTATTTCGTTGATGAAAAATCTGCATTTCTGTGATGCTCATTTTGATTGTATGACTGATTTTTTTAGTGTTTTATGTAGGAGGGATTTTCTCAATTTTCAATATTTTGGATGGAAAGCAATTAACCTAAGTGTTGAACTATTTTCTCTCCCGACTCTGCCTCCCCTCTTTCCTCTCATTTATCTTCTTTTTAATTAATTTTCTGTCTCTTCTCTCCCTCTGTTTCTCTTTCTGTTTTTTTTTTCCATCTCTCTGTCCTCTGCCCCACTTCTTCTTCCTCTCCCCCCACCTCTGCTTCTCCCTTTAGTCCAGCAAGGAAGATAAACTGTCCAGCCGTATTCAGAGCATGCTGGGCAATTACGACGAGATGAAAGAACCGATTGGTGACACACTTCCAAAGCTTAGCAGTAAACCTTCAAACAGCTCATCTTCTTCAGAGGAGAAATCAGGCCCACCTTTGTTTGGGGACCAGCGTGGCGTCGGTAGCGGTGGCAGCAGTCAGAGCAGTAAGTGGACTCCTGTTGGTCCAGCAGGTGGATCTTCATCCCAGTCCCAGAAACGCTCAGGACTCCAGGGTGGGCACAGCAGCCAGAGAAACAACGGAGGCAGTAGCAGCAGCAGTAGCCAAAGACACGGAGGAGAGGTGCGGGAAAAGAAATCAAGTAAACACAGCGGAGGATCAGAGCACTCAAAGTCACACACGTCAAGTCCCGCCAAGGGCTCACTGAGCTCCTCCAGCAGCAACAGCCACTCACGGAGCACCTTGTCTGCCGAACAGCACCACAGCAAGGAGCGCTACCGCTCCAAGTCCCCGCGAGACAGAGAGGCCAACTGGGACTCACCCTCAAGGGTTCACACCTCCTTCACTAGTGGACAGCACTCGAGTCAGGCCTTTCCCCCGTCTCTCATGTCCAAGCCCGGCTCCATGCTGCAGAAGCCCACGGCCTATGTGCGGCCTATGGACGGCCAGGAAACGGCAGAGCCCAAGAGCTCGCAAGCTGAAAGCTACAGCGGACAGTCGCACAGCAGCACCATGGGAGAGATGAAGTCCAACGGCAAAGCATCGCTTTCCAAACTCAAGATCCCCTCACAGCCTGTGGAGGTAAGGCTTCATCTACATCTACAGATTGATAATGATGTAGTAACTGCATTAAATGGCCTCACAGCATGATACATGTGGACAGACTGAACTTGTAGGGCTCATACAATTCCTATAGAGTGACTCATGGTGCTCAAAATGGAAGCCACCTCTCACTGCTGCACTAACATGTTGTTTATGAACATGTGTGCTGAGCATTATGTTTCTGTCTTTAGGGCACCGGTGATGCCAACTGTGTCGATGAAATTCTGAAGGTATGCACATTATTGTATTTTTACACCCCCCCTTCAATTTCCTCACGAGTATTCAGAGAAAACCTGACTCTCTCGATTCAATGAACGAGCATTTCACATTCACATATCTTTTAACTCATATGCACATTTTCCTTCTCTGTGTGTTTTGTTCCTTTCAGGAAATGACTCAGTCGTGGCCCCCTCCGCTGACGGCCATCCACACCCCCTGTAAAACAGAGCCATCCAAGTTTCCATTCCCTACCAAGGTCAGCATTGCATTGGTGACAGTCTTAATCAGTTGACTCAGTGTGTCACGATTTAAAAAATAAAGCTTAGTTTTTTGTCTATTACTTTTTTATGCTACAGAAAGACCTTACATAATATACCTAACAAACTTGGATCATTGGATAATTGATAAATATTTGATCTGAAATAAGCTTTCAACACTTTTCTTATTGTTATGCTGGTACCTTCATTAACTTGATTAACCACAAACTCGTAGAGGAAAACTCTATTTTGATTAATTTCACTTATTCATGTACTGTTTGCAATTTTAAGGATGTGATAAAGATTCATGAAAATGTATATATATATTTTTACCTCAGGACTCACACCCTTTTCCTGGTGGACACAGTGAGTATTAGACACATTTCACATCCAAACCATAACACAATATACATGTATTATTTAATGTATATATTTATTTTATATTTATGTCTTTTTGTTTTTCCAGAACGGGGTAGTTCTTCCAAGAGCTCCAGCAGTCACCAGTCCAAAACTTGCGATGACCAGCCCACGTAAGTACTGCGTCCATTTCCCTCTTTGCCTCCTTTTTCTCATCCTTTGTTTGTAGTTTTCCCAGACACCAGGGAGCAGGGTACTAGAATGAATATTTATAATAAATTAGGTAAATCTAAAGTAACCAGACATGCTTAGGTAGACACATCCAGCACTCCCAGTCTGCAGCAATTACACTGCTGTAATAAACTACAAAGATTTAATTATGCTTCATTATATCTCAGTATGCTCGAAGATGACCTGAAGCTGAGCAGCAGCGAAGATAGTGATGTAGAACAGGACTCTGCCAAGAATGCCTCAAGGAACACATCAGCAAGGTAAAGCACAGAGCATAGTAAATTACTTATGTGAAATTTTAATACTACCTTTTTGTTGTGACTTTTTGCAGGAAGTATTGACTCAGTTTAAAGTTGTGAAGCTGTAGTGGTGTTTAGGCTCATTTTATTGAAAGTTATTTGTTTCATTTTGATCCTTGAAATCATGAAAGAGATGATGCAGAAGTTGGATTAAAAAAAATCCTCTGTGATGAAAGGGTAGTATTGTTGCAGGTATATTGACAGAAGATTTATTCATATATTTAACAAATTCATCCTATGTTTTTGGGTCTGGCTGCCCTTAAAACAAAAATTGGAATTCCTGAAGTGTGAAAAGTTATGTTAATTCGCACCTTAACAAATTGAAAAAGTGAGTCCTTGTCGCTTCAGTCGGGGTTTAGCTGGGTGTCTGTGGAGAGAGGTGTGGGATCTCTGCAAACGTTTCCCCATTTATTAAATGTGCTGTTTCATATTGAGTTAATCGAAACGTGACTACTCTTTTTGAACTCAATATAATATTATAGGACTCCGTCTTTCTGTAACAACAGCAATAACAGCGAAGGAGCGGAGCAGTCGAGGGATGACTCCAGCAGCCACAGCGGCTCGGAAAGCAGCTCGGGCTCAGACAGTGAGAGTGAAAGCAGCACGACGGACAGCGAGGCCAACGAGCCCCCGCGGCCAGCCTCTCCTGAAGTAATGATTTAACCATAGCTATAGTAATGGTGTAGTTAATTGCTTCTTTTAATTGGCTCTGTATCAACACACACTGTCCACTGATATTTTGGTTTTGTGTTAATTCTCTTGTCTGTTATAGATTCTTTTTTACTTGTCTATGTTTTACAAAGTTTTTATAGATGTTTTTTTCTCACCAAGACATTTTCTTACCTCCTTTGTGTTCTCCTGCACCCATTCAGCCTGAACAACCCATGGCCAACAAATGGCAGCTGGACAACTGGTTCAAGAAGGCCAAGCAGTTCTCCCCAGCTTCTCCAGTGGACAACAATAGTGTTCCAACCAAGTGCAAGAAAGAGGGCAGAGATAACGGCTCAGGACGTGGCTATGGTAGCCAGGGAGGGGGGTCTAAAGACTCAGTGACGCCCACCCCAAGTAGAGACCTACGGGCAGCACAAAAGGGCGCAGAGGGTGGCCGTGGCCGGCAAAAATCCCCTGCCCAGAGTGAGGGTGGCACGAATCCGAGAATCCGTGTGGGTAAAAAACAGCCCAAAAAATCTGAGAAGCCTCCAGTGGTGGAGGAACCCAAGGGAGGTCTGAGAGTGGAGAGTGAGCCAGCCCCAGAGATTCCTCCCCATCGGCCCAAAGCTGCTACGAAGGGTTCACGCAAACCAAGTATCAAAAAAGAACCCAAGTCCTCACCGAGGCCCACCGCAGCTGCTGTCACCAGCACTGTGGACAAACGCAAGCCTAAGGCGGCCACCAAGACTTCCCAGAAGTCTCGTGAGTTTGTTGATACGGACTCCTCGTCGTCCGATTCTGAGGGGAACGAGAGCATCCCGTCCTCGTCGCAGACGCCCAAGTACTCAGAGAGTATCAGGACCCCAGTGTGTGTGTTTTCTCCAATGGAAGAAAAAGAGCTGCTGTCTCCACTGAGTGACCCTGAGGAGCGCTATCCTGCGAGGCTGCCTCAGCAGCAGGTTCTACTCGTGAAGATAGGTCAGTTGAAACTGCTCATAAGGCAAAGCGACTTAAAATAATATAATATAATACTAACTTGTACTTTATTCTGTGCATGTACGTTACACTTGCCTGGATGGAGTGCACAGTCCTCCTGCTTCTCTTTACATGGGACCAAGTTAAACCCTTCCCTTCCCTTTCCTTCCGATTTCCTGTAGATCTCAGTTTGCTGTCGAGGATCCCAGGGCGGCCCTACAAGGATCCTGCAGAGATAAAAGTGGAGCGGGACGACTCTCTAGACAGGGACAACAAAGACTTCAGTAAGCAGAGCTCTGAGAAAAGCTCGAGCAAGGCCAAGAGGAAACACAAGGTAGAACACTTATGAGGGTTTTTTTGCTTAAATACGATGATGAGTTTTTTGTCATTTAAATGTCACCTAAATTATTAAAATCATGAAAACCCCCTGACCACAAAGTGCTTTAAACAAAAACAAAATGGTTGTTTTCAGCATGACCTTGATGACTGAATGATTTATTTAGGTCCTTGTTGAAGGATGTTGAAATTACTCCACTTCAGTTTAGTCAGCATTTTTCTAAACAGGATGTGACTTACAATAACCTACAAACAGACTTGCATCAAAGTAAGAAACTGCTTTGAGCCAAGGAACAATTGATTTAATTTGGGTTTTTTTTTATATTCCAGACCTGGAATATTTGTCATTGGATGATTTGGCTGTTTTATATTAATAGCTGTGAAACTACCAGAGAAGGAGACTTAAAGTTGTGCTATTGTACTACGAGTCCTAAGAGATAAAAGTGCTTGACTATAATTCTTTGTACGTCTTCATATTAGTTCCCATTTGCACACACCAATAAATGTGAGCATGCTTTTAATGTGTCTTTGCTTTTTAATTTCATGTGATCTTTGTATCTTTTTAGAATGATGAAGAAGGCACAAAGACAGAGAGCAAGCGATGCAAGCTAGAGGAGAAGTCTCTATCTCATCATAAAAACAGCAGTAAAGAGTGAGTATTCTTGCTTTTACAATCTGGTAATCATTCACAGTAAAGCCTAGTTTATGCTTCTGCGTCGCGTCGACGCCGTACCTACGCCGTACCTACGCCGTAGCTACGCCGTAGCTACGCCGTAGCCTGACGTGCGCCTCCCAAAAATCCTAACTACGTGTCGCGTCGACGCGGACCGTAAGCGCTGTGATTGGTCCGCTCAGAACATAAGTTCCGGCAGTTGCTTTTCCGGTCTTTCTTCCTCGTCGTAAAAACCACCTCCGCAAACGTTTTCTTTGTAGCTTGCGCTTCAACATTTGCAATATAAGCATTTGTTCTTCAATATTGATGAGCTCCAACAACAAATACAGCTGCTCCACCTCGGTCGCCATTGTTTACTGTTGTTTACTTTACGGAAGAAAAAGCGAGGATTCGGCTATAACCACACAAACACACAGCTACACCTCCTAGCGCCATGGCGGTGAATTGCAGAGCAACACGTTCCCTCGATGCAGAACTTCGAATGCGTAGGTACGGCGTCGACGTGACGCAGAAGCATAAACTAGGCTAAACCCCCCCGTACAACAGGAACATTTGGCTCTCTTGATTTTAGAAAGATTTCCTCTATTCTTTCGGATCACAAATTTGAGTTTTAATATTTTTATGTATTTTATAGTAATGCTGCAGAAAGGTAAATTTAAGTAATGTAAACAATGAGTGTATGACTATAATGATTCATATCCCATCAGGTCTAAGCGGTCTTTGGAGAAGAAAGAGGAGCCAGTCCCTTCTCCATCCATGTCAGGTCTGCAGCGGACGCCAAAGGCAGAGCATCCGAGTCGGAAGAGGACGGTCAGCCAGTCCTCCACCTCTTTGTCTAGTGGGACAGGAAGTGGAAAGGAGGGGGGCCACAGTACGAAGGGCAACTCCACCTCCAAGCACAGAAAAGGGGAGGACAAGGGACGCAGCACACGAGATGGCAAGGTGGGTGCGAGTAACCTTAGGAGTCAGGAATCTGCTGCTGTAAGTGTGAATACCTGGCAAACACTGCAGATACTGTGAAGTGTGAGTGCAGCTTTTCATCATGTTTGCCAGCTGTGCAGTATTTTTCACCCTGAGGAAATTGAATAACAAAGCAAACACCAAAAAAAACTGTGGGAAGAAAAGAAAGGGAAGTGGTGGAGAACTTGATGAACGTGTATGTATAATTATAAATATATATGTTTGAGCAGAATTGTTATAATCACTAAGGATTCTAATTCTAAGTATTTCCACCGTGTGGAATCACTGCAATATTTGGGTCTGTACATTGTATATGCCCAATGTCCACGGAACGCAACCATCCCACTTTTTCACATTCACCTTTTTCTCCCAGTTTTATCCGCAACTTCAAACACTTCAGCCCTTTTTTCTCCTGAAACTTTATTCCCTCTTGCCTTCTGTCTCTGCAGGAGAAATCCTCAAAGGGCTGTGATAACCAGCTGGCTGTGCCTCCACTCTCCACAGACGGCTCCAAGTCTCAGAGATCTAAGCTAGTGTTTGAGGACAGGTAAGAAGAGCTCTTTCCACTGTGGATAACCCCACAGTGGGACATGCAGAAAGGGCTGCTGTGGGGGATCTAGAGTTGCCTTTGAATGTATAAAGCAGTATGAGGCTGCGGAGGTCATGAATAGATGTGACTGTATGCAAGGTGATGTAATTTACATTTTAAAAGGTTCTCTGGTGGAAATCTTTTTCCTTTTCATGCTAGTAGAAAAACCACACAACTTATTTCTTATCTTTTATTTCACAAGTTCTATTCATAGGAAGAATTACTGTTTTTAAGGTGTAGCCACAGCAGAGTTTATTAATTGTTTTTTATTTGTAATATTTCAGTAATTGTATTTGTTGCTCCCATTTTCTCAGGGTCCATTCAGCAGATCACTACTTACAAGAGGCAAAGAAACTTAAACACAATGCAGATGCACTGGTAAGAACAAGAGCCTAAAGACTATTTATATGTGTAACTGAGATGTTACAGTGTATGTTGCTGCATGCAGAGCCTTGACAGACCGCGTGTAAAATAACACGGCCTAGACCTTAATGTAAAAGTACATCCTGGTCAGACATGGAGTTTAATGCTGCTTTTAACATGTTTCCTTTACTGCTGAAATTTATGTGATCGTATAGTATTTATTGTTCTGACTTGAGGTTTTCCTCAGTTTCCATAGCACTTTTTCCCCCCTTATGTGCATTCTCAGTTTTAGAGTGAAAAAAAAAAAGAAAAGGAATTCACAATACATTTTTCTGTTGTTTTTTTTGCCTTGTTATTGTAACATGAGCTGGTGTCTATATTTAACTGCTGTCTCACCTGGGGATTATTTGAAGGCCAATTCTGCTTCCTGGTATTTCTAGTCAAAAACATTTAAATACCTAATATTTGGTTGCCTATGTAAATACTGATGTTCCATATTATAACACAGTTAATGTATATGAATGCTACAAAAACAGCTGAAAATTAGGAAATAAACTTTCATTTAGTTCAATTATATATATATATATATTTTACAATATCTACTGTCAATCATTTTTTGCTATAATGGACCTGGATTACAACTGATTAACCCACACTGTTCCCCATTTGTTCACATCTGTTATGTTGTACATTCAATCCAAACATGTATATAAACTAGACTGGCATTCCTCCACCAAGTCTGATCGATCTTACACACTGTCGAGCTTTTAACAGAAAAAAAGATCAAATGTGGAAAAGTGCCTTATGTTGCACTGTTAAAGAAAGTGAAAAAAATCTCTGATCCGACCCCTTAATCTGTATCCGCTCAATAATTTATTGGGTTCCTCCCACACAGGCTCCATCCGTCCACTGAGGTTGGGGAAATCACTTTAGTTGTAATTCTGCAATTAAACCAACATTGGTGGAAACATAACCTTCTTTGAGGATGTAATTAGTTATGTGCTATTTTATGTAATCCACACCAAGTCACATACACACACATCAGTTATGTAACATACAGGACCAGGACCATATCAGTTTATCTCTATCACTTAAACAGATTGAAAAGGAAATGACTTACATGCTCCCCAACTCAAGATAAAACTGTAACGATGGTTTAGTTTTATGATGTCCCTGATCCCTCATTTACAGTTGGACCGTTTTGAGAAGGCAGTTTACTACCTGGATGCTGTGGTGTCTTTCGTTGAATGTGGTAACGCCTTGGAGAAGAGTGCCCAAGAGTCTAAGTCTCCCTTCCCCATGTATGCTGAAACTGTGGAGCTTATCAAGTACGGACAAACCCCAATACACACATTCATCACTGTCACACAATTTAAATTTAACATTGCACAAAATGAAACTGTCATTAGTTGAGTTATGATGTGAGTAATTTAGGTACTAGGTTATAACAAGTAGTAATACACTTTTCCTGCTTTCCTGTGTAATAAATGTACCTAATAATGAAATAAAAAATATTTCTATACTGTCTGAAACTGTTGATTCTTGTAGAAACTAAATGTTTTTTTTCTACCTGTGCTTTCAGATACACTATGAAGTTAAAAAGCTATATGGCCCCAGATGCTACTTCAGCAGACAAGAGGCTAGCTGTGCTTTGGTAAGTGTCCTGATTGACATCAGGTGATGGATTTCCATTTGATGTGGTCTACGTGTTGCTCGTCTTTAAGCTGCAACTCAAATCCTTTCTATTTGATAAAGAAATGTTGTTTATTTTGGAGATTCTCATCTCCCGTCATTGCTTTCTTCTTGCAGAGTTGTAAATCAATATATTGACTTATTTCTCTCTCCAGCTTACGATGCCAGTCCCTCCTGTACCTGCGGTTATTCAAGCTGAGGAAAGACAGTGCACTCAAATACTCCAAAACACTCACAGAGCACTTAAAGGTACATTTGTCCTCAAGAAGCTTTAATCAAGTTTTGCTTGGCAAACTCTCAGAACCACAGGAAGGCAATATGAATTCCATGAATATAGTTATCCTCTGTGAATGTGTAACCTGCTCCCTATCTGTGTACATAATGTTCTCTCCCTCATTTTGTTTGACAGAACTCTCTGAGTAACACCCAGGCTCCCTCTCCTGGAATGGGAAAGTAAGTCATGTCCAGCTTTGCTTTTTTCCACACACGTCTTCAATGTTGAGGAAAGCTGAGTCATACAAGTTTCACATTTTCCAATGTGAGAATTTCTAAGGAAGAAAGTAAACACTTGGGAAAAAAAGAAGAATTAGCCTCTTTGCAGATACCTGTCAACCTGCTTTACTTTTCTTGGTGTAAAGACCAACTTGAAGTTGCTGAGTCATACAGTGCAGCAGTGGTTTTGAGTTTGTGCTCAGTGTGCTTAAATGTCACGCTATGTCCGTCTGTTTCTGTGTCCTGATGCAGTAAGGCAGCGGGTATGCCCTCTCCAGTGTCTCCCAAGCTGTCCCCGGGCACGGCCGGTGGCTACTCGTCAGTCAGCAGCAGTAGCAGCGCCAGCTCGTCTGTGACCATACCTCAGCGTATCCACCAGATGGCCGCCAGCTACGTTCAGGTCACCTCCAACTTCCTGTATGCCACTGAGGTCTGGGACCAGGCTGAGCAATTATCCAAGGAGCAGAAAGGTGAACTTAAAAAAATAGGTATATATATTTATTTCTTTTGTTATTGAATATAATATATTTGTATGGAAAATGTTTCTTAATGTTTCAAAAAGATTTTTTACGTTTAAGCTCCTGCAGCATACATATGAACTGTTGGTTCCTGCATCCACATTCACTCAGCTGCATATCGGTAGCAGTTAGATCTCTAGTCCTATTTGGTACCGAGCAGTGACTGGAAAGAGCAGACAAATCCACATAACCCACATATAAATTCACTAGATCCAGACTCTCATTTAGATCTGCACCAAACCTGGCTCTAAGTCCACTGAATATGTTTGAATATGAATCATTGCTGGGAAATCAGTGAAAATGTCTATCCTGCTAAAAAATAAAATTCCTGGATGCGCCTGATCTGTTCCGCCACCCAAATGTAATGGTTCTTTCTCGGCCCATGTCTCATTCTTCCAGCAAGTAGCATAGAAATCCATTTCGTAGTTTTTGCGTAATCCTGCCAACAGTCAAACTAAACATAGCCTCCTATGTTTGGTTGTTATTTAAGAAAGTGAACAGATGATAGTAAATATACTGAAAGTCTCTCTCTTGCTGTGTCTTTGTTTTCCCAGACTTTTTCCTGGAGTTGGACAAGGTGATGGGTCCTCTTATCTTCAACACCAGCAGCATGACAGAACTGGTGCGTTACACGCGGCAGGGCCTCCACTGGCTGCGCCTGGACGCAAAGGCTATTCCCTAGTGAGGACTCGCTCCCTGCCCGCTGCTTCCAGACACACCCACCACCTCAGCCTCTCGTGCTCAGCAGCGTGTGCTCAAAGGCACATGCATACCCACAACAGCATACATACAAACAACTATGAACTGTATGCACACACACACACACACAAACACACACACAAACAAACAAACACACACACACACACACACAGTCCACCTCTGGTCCTCCATGTACACACAGGTGAAGAACTTCTCAGACATATCTCCAACACTGTGTCCATTTTCTACACCAGCTTGCCAAAAACACTGAGCAATTTAGAAACATCTCACACCTTCGACGGCACCGCACAGGGAGAAGCATCAAAAACTGCAACACGGGGAAAAATACGAACTTATCGCCATACGTCATATATCGGCATTCTTACAAAACCTTTGAAGTGTTTTTATCTCTTCGGCATGGAAGTGCTAGACAAATTATTTATTATCAATACACTAAAAATGGGGTTTGGTTTTTAGGCTACTTTGACTTTTAACTTTTTCTTTTACTTTGTTTCACCAAAGTACCTCCCATGAACACCAAAGGTGCTTTAGAATGAAGGTTTCTCTTTATCATTTTTGTGCCTTGTATGTGAGCTACAGGAAAACAGTCACTCGTCATACCTGAATAAATTATTTTTCATTTCCCTTTTTATTTTTGCTGTAGCCACAGTTGTCATGTTATGTATTTTGTTTTAAACTTTTAACTATTAATGGAAGCTGGCAACGTTGATGTTTTTAATTGAACCATTTTAAGTGAAGTCCTGGTAACATATTAATCAAGCTGCCATTTTGAATGATCTTCCCATCAAATCTCAATGGTTAATCAGAGCATGCCAACAAGGTTAAAGGACTATAGGAAGGGCTACTGCAGCAGAGTAATACTTCTGACACATGCATACACACGCAAATATAGTATTATTTTATTTTTCAGAAACATGAATTTCTTTTTGCCCTGACTGAATCCCTCTGGCCCTGTTGGCTGTAAGGAGCAACATGGCCTCTAGGGGCTGCTAGCGGGGCTTTTAGACTCTAGGCCTTAATAAAATTGATCCTGTTAACACTCTATACAAGAGATTCTCTGCCTCTGAAGCTCAACCATACCAGTCTCATGTTTTATTTTACCCTTGTAGCAACTTTTGTCCACCGAGCAGTTTCCTTGAGTCACTTCCAGTCAGTGTTATTTTTTTCTTTTTGATCCCCTTGTTTGCTCAGAGTGCATTTTTCTAAGGAACAGCAGGGAGTGTCTATAAGTATTGCAGATCGTATCCAGTTATTTATACAATGCAGTTAGTCACATCGCAGTTTCTAAAACGTGGGAACGTGTGAACACTAATTCGGCACAATGAAAGCAAATGAATCTGAAATGAAATGTGCTCTCTAGAGAGGCAAACATATTAGTGATGCAGATTAGCAGTGTTGCATTTATTAAACAAAGAGTTTTTAATCTATGATTATATATTTCAAATAAGAAGTATAACGGCCAAAACAGATTTTATTTATATACCAAGCAGTTTTTTTTCTTCTGATGTTTCAAATGCATACGTTTAAACAGGGTTGAGCAGGGGATATAAGATGCAATGTATTGTATATGTAATAGTCGCTATTTAAATTTTAAAACCTTAATCATGCCTGTATTACCAGACCATAGATGGGAAATGCTAGTTGTTGTTGACATGGTTCAGCAGGTGGGGGAGACACAACAGTAACTGTGAGTGCCCACTGTCCAGATAAGAACATTTCTGTTATTTAAAATTACTGGTCGTCAATAAAGCAAATGTGGCCGTCAGTGGTTCTGGATGAAGACGTTTTGGTGTTTAATGGTCAGTGACACAAAGGACTGTCAGATTATTTTGATCCCACTTCCTACAGAAACATGCTGGAAATATTAAAGCCTGGACCAAGTAGTATTCTTGGAAACTATTAATGGCTGATTTTGTTTTAGACGATTAAGGACAAGACAGTTAAAGAGGAATCCTCCTTAACTTTCTTGCACTTTTCTTCTATTTTAAAACATATTTGGTGTTTAGTTTTTTTTGTGTGTTTTAATGGACACCATAGTTTTCATCTCAGCAAAACAGAATCTTTAGCATCCGTCTGTGGCCCAGGTTTCACCTTTTTTTTTTTTCCATTGTTGCATTTCGTATATTCCTTCCTTCACCGGCTCCCTGGCCTTTATTGTAGGAGGGGATACTGTTATTTCCTCTTGCACTTGAAAAAGAGAAAGTCAGAGGAGGTATTATTTTAATCTATGCAGGATTTTTACAAAAAATTGTCTGTTTCTGTGGAAAAAAATTATTTTTTAGGCTTGGGATTTCCCCCCCCCCCCACTTCTCTCTTTTTTTCCGCCTCAGTGAGAAACCTGTTAAACTCAAGTGTCCAATGCCTTTAGCTTTTGCAATTTTGTGTACTGGTTTAGTATATATGTGTATATAGATCTGTTTTTATAACCAAACACCAATGGCTTGAGCCATTTTGTACTAAAAGCTGGAGGCCACTTTTCTCATAGGAATTCCTCTGTGGGTTTTGCCAGCCCCGTCAATGTCTTCATACACTGGTACACTTTGTAAGTACAGGTCCGCGCCTCTTATAGTCAATTGTACAAATTTAGCATTAGAATTATTTTTAACTGTTTGCTACTCACACTTATTTATTTTTCTGCCCCTTTGCTTAATGTTTTTTTTTCTATTTTTGCCTTTTTAAGGACTACCATTTTATGAAATAGGAAGATGTAAATGTATCGGGGTCGATGATGAGATTTCATTGTAAGTAGTAATTAATATTAATTCTAACTTTAAAGAATCCAGGGTAAGATGAGTTTTTTTGACATTCAGTAGGAAGATGTTAACACTTGCATGTTTCTATTTAAATACAAATGTATAAATTGTAAATATAACATTTCTTTAAGGGTGAATTTCTACTACAGGTTGACATTTTTATTAAATTTAAAAATCCTGTAAATACATTTTGTGAGATACTTTACGCACATGTTTTTTTGGTTTTTTTTTCCCTCTGTGGGCTTTTCTGTTCTCTTCTTCCAAGTTGTTTCAGATGACATCCCAGTCTCTTAATGCTGTTTATCAATTTGATTTCTCGTCCTTTTTTCTTACTGTGCTTGTATACCTGTCTTCTGCTTCACTGTCTCTCAGTATCACATAACACCACATAATCATTGTCTCTAGATCCAAGTGCGAATATTTTGTCTTCTCTGTATTTGATATGGAGGCGTGTACTTTTCATGAAATGTATATTGTTGCTCTTACGGGACAGATGGATGGCGTGTACAGTCTGTCGTGTCTGTTTCTTCCTCACGAGAGATGTATTTACTACGTGTCCCTTTTGAACAATTGGTCCAACATGTCTTTTTGAAACAGAGGTATTTCTCTACACATCGAAACAGTTGTAGCAGTTTATACAATATGTTGTATAACGCCATTGTTTTTCTAAAAGTCCTCTCCAAGGTGAGACCTACAGCATACACTATGTACAATAGTCAAAATTCGATTAGTTTTAAGAAAAAGTGACGATAGAGATACTATATATGATCGATGCAATATGATTAAAGGTACTCATTGAGTTTGATCTTCAAACTTAGGTTATGTAATTTAAAAGCATTCTTGTGAAGTGAGTATTAATTGTGACTAATGAGAGTCTGTCCTGAATATTCTTTGTATTTTGCCGTATTGAGAATAAAATATATATGGATATGTTTAATGGAGTTGTATTTATTCAGTCTTTGGTGTCTTGAACAAAACAAAAAATGTTTGTGGGTGAAACATAATTTCTTTTACAGAGATGAACAAATTTAAAAGATGTTGAAATAAAATGGGAAACTTATAAAACCCAGAAAGAAGCAACTAAGTCAGTTGCAATCAGTTCTGTCTTATTGTTTGATTTGCCTTTGAGAAGCATATGACAACAATAAGTCAAAGGCCCAAATAAAGATGAATTTATGAATTTAGATTTACTTTGCAGCTGCTTGAGGTGGAGCTGTATCTTGACAGATGTGTGCAGAAACCCACAGCTATGCATTGTACTTCATAAACTCCTCTTGCTTTTGGTTTATTACAGCATCATGTGTGATGTACAGCACAGTCGGATGCTGTCAACTGTCCAGGCCTGTGAATCAATTGCCACCAAGTGGTCACGAGCTGCTGTGGTCCCTGCCGTCATCCCGTCAGTTTGGTGGTGCTCTGTTAATCTTTCTGTGCGTGAAGCGAAGGTATTCAAAGTAGTTTACATAGCTTTGCATTGCAGAGCCTCTCAGAAATGATTAGCTGCTTTCAATCCACATTCTGCTGCACCGAGAACATTAACTCTTAGGAGGACTTTCTCTCATTGTCGCCTTGCTTTTCCACATTTTATTTTTTTCTACATCAGGGTTTTATTTGTGGTTACCACAGTGAGCATTTCTTAGTCACAGTATCAATGTTTAATCAAAGTGCCAACTTGAACTACACTTCAGTTCAGTACAACATATGTACTCAAATACTGTTCCACTACAATTGTGAGACTTCTTTTTACTTCTACTCCTTTTCATTTCAGAGAGAAATACTGCAGAAAAAATGTATTAATACAAAGCATTGGTTTAATTAAACAACCCAGCAAAACATGAAGTAGTTAAATAAAGCTCCACCTTTAATTAAATAAAACATGATGGTACCAATTACACATTAACACAGATAATAGTGAACCAAAGATACCAATGGATAAATGAGACTATTTTTCACAGGGTACATTTACACAGGACTTCTACTTATTATGGAGTGGTATTTCTGTTAATACTCAGTAGTGCATTTACTTGAGGACTGTATCCTAAGTATAATTTGGCGGTACTTGTACTTTACTTGAGTATTTTCTTTTCATGCCACAATACTACTTCTCTACATTTCAGTGGGAAGTAGTATTCTTTTTACTCTTTTATATTTATTCTTACAGCTTCATTGAGATACTTGCATGGAAAACATACAGACAGTTAATAGAAATTATGTCTTTTTTATACAGTAAATGACACAAATTCAAGTAGAGCTAAATTGATCAGTAATTATTAATGATAATTAACATTTAATCATTCTTCATGCAACACTGCAGCATTTTGTTAGTTGGAATAAACACTTTGGCTCTTGTCCATTTCAACAGGCGTTTCTCAACAGTTTCTGAATCGGTGCAAACCAAACAATAAGTTGATTAATCAGCTGATTATCCAATGCTGAAAATAATCACAAGAAGCAGGCCTATACGGAATGGTTTATCGTGATCTTTATTAAGCTTTGCTCAGCTTGGTTTTGCTGCGTTCATCTGCTTGACATACAATACCCCTACTCACACACTCCACCTCTACTGACAATAACTCCTCCATTTATTCATCAGTGCTGCTCCCTTCTTCTCCATCAGACATTTTCTTATGTACAAATACTTTAAACATTGACACAGTAGAGTCTTTTATATTTAGAGCTTTACAATCTGTACAGGGAGAGACACCCTTTGTCCTGAGACCCTCGGTTCGAGTGAGGAAAACTTGCACACAAAAAAACCCCTTTAAACCGGGAAAAGAATGTGGAGGAAACCTCAGGGAGAGCCACAGAGGAGGGATCCCTCTCCCAGGACGGACAGACGTGCATTAGATGTCACCTGTACAGAACAAAGCAACAGAAACATATTATATATCTATATATCTTTCTTTTTTTTAGCTTGTGTAATATGTTTGAGCATGGCTAGAAGGGAGCCTGTGACCCAAGCATTTCAGTTTCAGTGACTGCTGTGTGTATTTGCTGTGCACATGAAACATAAAGTCTTGAATGTTGAATAAAACTTTACTTTTATGATGTTTCCTCTTTTTCTGACTCTGGTTGAGGGTTAAGAAGCTTGGAAAACTAATTGTGATTTGTGAATAAGGGCTTCACATATAAAATCCAGCTGACAGGTATAAGTACTTTTACTGCAGTAAATACCTGAAGTACTTGCTCCTGATGAAACCTCACTGAGCAAAACAAGGCAGAGACAATTCCACCTCTCACCGACATCCTCCAATGGGATGTCGTGTTCGCCCCGAAGCTCCCGCCCCCCGCCGCGTCTGATTGGCCCGCGTGCTCGTCTGTCACCTCTTTCCGGGTGAGCTAAGCTAACAGCGAGCGGAGGAGAAGAAGGAGGAGGAGGAGGAGGAGAGGGAGAGGAAAGCTCATTATTCCCGCAGCGACACACGCTCACTACCTGGTGAAAGTAAAGTCGTTTCCCACGTCTCGGGGTTTTTCTACGGGTTTTATTCACTCGAGAAGCGGAAGCGAGGGACCAGAGCGGCTACACGTCCGGAAAGTGTCCGAGAACCAACAGGTAGGTGCGGGTGTTAGCAACAGGTGCACCCAGTATCGCTGCGGCGGCTCGGTTTCGGTTGTCAAACTGTCACCTTGTCCCCTGAGAGGAGGACACCCACAAGATGGCTGTGAGCGTGTTAGTGATGTGAAACCTCTTCTCCTCGCAGTGACTCCTCTGAGGAGGAAACTTCGCTCAGCTCGGTTGTGCCGGAGGAGCTAACGTTACACAGCAAATTCTCAATATCTGCCACCTCCTCCCGGTTTGTCCGACCGAGGTGTCGCTGTCTGACTGGGAAATGTTGAGGTAGTTTCACAGCATCATTAAATGTCCCGACGATTAATCGATTAATAACTTAGTCGACGCCATAAAAACGATTGTCCGCAGTGTTGGTCATCATTGGCAGATTCATCGAAAATGTCAATAAGTCTCAGTTCCAGCCCCAGGTGCGTTCTCGACTAATTTTTAGTAATAAGCGTACTTTCTAAAAGATGAATGCTCAAATATTTTGCTGATTTGTACATTTTAAGAACATCAGTCCACAAAAAATGATATAATCAACAAAGTAATTCATCTGAAACTGAAATTCCTTGTTCACAGCTTGGAAAAGGAGATTTGAGGACATTTATGATTGATATTTCGTGAATCAAACAACTAATCTCTTAACTGATCGGAACCTCCTGCCCAACCTGGACTCACCTGTTTTGACTTTTTGACTTGTTTAGTTCCTCTGAACAGTTTCTTAGGGATACGTTCTTAACGTTTATTGTTTTGACTGATTTTTCAATTTTCAAATATTTAAATTTAAATGTATAGATAGTTATCTAATAAAACTGTTTTCGACTGTTGCACGAAATGCATCGAGGATGAAAACAATGGTTATCTGTGGCGAGAGCACGAGGGAAACAAACTGCAACCCAAACTTCTGTCATCACCCTTTTTAATTACCAATGTCATCCTATTTGTGTTGCACATTACTAATACAATGTCTGTTTGTCAGTGATGAGTCCTTCCTTAACCCTACCTCTTCACTTCAAACTGATACCTGGCCCTGAATTATGCACAGGAGGGCCTTTCTACCTAATGACTGGACGATGTTTTATTTAAAGTGGGAACAAAAGGCACCACGGCTGTGGCAGGGTTGCTTTGGAGGAAACCAGACACTGGTGTTTTGTGCTGTGGCTGAAACTGAAGCACTCATGCGGCTCGTTGGTCAGATGGTGGGAGCAGGAGGAGCACACTGGCCTCTCTGTTTGCTGGATGCTGTGCTCAGGCCACTGACCCAACTCGACTCCGCTGCGCCCACAGAGTGTGACCTGGAGGCTGCAGCGAGACCCTTACGCAGACTTTGCTGCAGAGTAGATGTGCATGTGGGTGTCATGCATGCATAAACTATATACACAGATAGACAAAGACAAGAGACTCGTGTGCAGAGGGAGGCAGAGTACTGTCTTTGCACTCGTGCCTTCACAAACAGCTGCTTACTCGAAACTCCTCTAATGTTTCTTTGCTTAGACAGTAGTAGACAAGTGAATGGCACATTAAATAATGACTCAGTGACAGAGAGGCTTCATGATTAGTGGATCCAAAGCTAAAACACACATTTTGTCATTGTGGCACACAGTTGGTTTTATTTCTAATAGCTTGAGAAGGGGTGTGTGGTGTGTGGTGAGTGGGTGTGCGTTCAGGAAGATTAAAGAGGAAAGGAAGCCAGAAAACAAAAGATGGAAGCAAATAGAAGGGCTGGGCTATAAAGTAGAGAAGGGTCACAAAGCCACGGGCCATACATGTAAACTTACCCTGGTGAAACATGATCTCTTTCTCTCTGTCTTTCTCCCTCCTTCTAGGGAAACAGAAAAAGTGCACATGTTGTTGAGGGAAAAAGTCATTACAAACAGTTGTTGTGGTTTAACTTAATGGGGCTGTTTGTATTTTAAACATTGAAAAATGAAAAAGTATGGACATGTTTTTTTTGACTCAGATGTTTCAGTGACCTTTTGTGCAGCCCGCCTCTGTGAGTATGAACCAACTGAATTTGGTTACCCAGGGAAATTGTGGTTGATATGATCCAAATCAAACAGTACAGCCGATATTTGATTTCAGAGTTAAAAAAATAACCGAATGAAGTCGTAGAAATAGCTGCTAAAAGGATGAGAGCTCTCTAGCAGATTGCATAATAGTGCTGCAATTAAATCATTATCACCCTGTATGGTTTCACTTTGAACTCTACTGACGGTGCCACAGTGAGATCATTGACGAGGATGTAGCAGGAAGGTGTGAGAGATGTAAATCAATTTACAGCTCGTCGGTTTGTATTATTCTTACCTGTATTGTTTTCCTTTTCCGTGCAGCACAAGTGTGATGTTGTCACACCTTTGGACCAGCATGCTGGCCTGCATGTGAGGCATTCGCTGGCATTGTTGTTTTCAGGAAAATAAATCCTGCTAATCTTTTGAGAAGGAAGAGACTCATGTAATGAATTATTATTGTAAGGAAATGGGGGAATTCAGTGGTGATTTCTTTAACATAACATGAATCTCACTTGGTACAAGAAAGGATTGGTTGTGATTATATTGATCTTAAGTATAAACTTGAGCCAGACCAATGGCTGATATGAGCCATCGACAGATATATTGGTATTCTCAATTATGTTTGACAATGTGAAATGCATGCAATTCAGAAAAACACTTTTTTAAATGGTGTCATTACACAAGCTGCTTTCAGACATGCACTGAACGCTGCAGATCCTCCATATTTTCTCCACCTGGCCTCCTAGTAGAGTGCTTGTAAAGTAGATATTGACCAAAGTCCATCAAAGTCGTTATTATCAAGATTTGATAGGTTGTAACGACTGTTCAGGATTACATATCTTTGAGAGTATAGCGATAAGATTAGGACATTATGTTTTGAAGAAAAAACTGTGAATCTTAGAACCTTTTGTACATCTTGTTATTGTAACATTATCGAACTGTAGATAGCATAGGGTGCAGGGTTTTGGTTCGTGAAAGTCATGACGTCATGCTCTTCAAAATAATGTCATTGTAAGAGCTGATAACATGATGAATGCATGGTTGTAATGTGCAGGTATGCAGGTGCGCTGCGCTATTGTTGTAATGCATCATTACAGGAAGGTTATTTCAAACACTGATAAGAAGATAAGGATGAATGATTTAATTCTCTAGAATCAGAGCACTGAGCAGGAAGAGAAAATCATGCTTATAATGCCACGTTCAACTTCAAACTTACAGGCAGGGAATAATTATAATAAGTATCCCCCCCCATTTAAATAGCTTGATTGATAACTGGGATTCATTTTACACAAATGAAATATTACTGGAGCTCGGACCAATCAAAGAAAGTAGCATTGTGTTTATTCTTATTGTTGGTTTCCCAGAAATACACCTGTAATTTGAATTGTTTAGAAAGTGGTGTGACTCAGTTAGGGATATGTATTATGATATATCAATGTGAACACAATGCAAGGGTTCTCTGACAATAGTGAGAAAATTGTCATTGTCAAAAAATGTCATCATAATCTAAAGACCTAAAGTTAATACGATTGAATATAGGGTCTGCATGTGTTGTTTTGGATCTTAGTCATCGGTGTAGTTTCCACCAGACTCAGAAATTCACAGCCTTTCTCCATGTCTCTGCCCCCACCTTTCGTTTAGTTTCTTCTCCTCAGTTGTTACTTCAGAGCTCTTCACAGCGGCAGAGACTGGGCCTTTTTGTTTCCACCAGGGTTTGACCACTCACTTGTCTGCAGTTGTGAATTACTGTCGGATCCTCCTTCTTTTGTCAGAGGAACAGAAAGGGCTCTTCAGGTCCTATAAAGCAGATGGATGTGAAGGAGACAAATGGCTGCCACGGGTTATCGCTGGTTGATACGAGACCCCCTGAGGGCAGGTGGGAGAGTGTGTATGGTTATGTGCGTCTGTCTACCTATTCTGTTTATCTGACAGAACCACACCTAGGCTATTGTGTGCCCCTATAGGACTCTCATTGTGACATGGCAGTGTCATGTGTCATGTGTGTATTCGTGCATGTGTGCGGTGTCATATTGTTCGTAACCTACCTGAAGTCCAGTTGAATGTGCTCTGAACATCACTGAATTGCTGTCACCTGTTGATCAGTGGAATAATAGTCAAACCGCTGCATATTGAGTCATATGTTTGCAGTACGCCACACAAACAAAACCGGAATGCATTCATCAAAAAAAAAAAAGAAAAAATCTGTCTGCAGTACAGGTCATTAACCCTGCCTCCTCCATGTAAATGGAGTGTCATGGACCATGGTGCGTGCGTGGATGTGCACATGTTGTACCACCATGATAGTCTGTGCCAGTGTTGTTGGAGAGCTGTCTCAGGTTTCATAGCCCCTGATGAAGAGGTGTGGGTGAGGGCTTGTCATTGAGACTTGAGCTGCACAGACGCATTAATGTGGCTATGATATTGTCTAATGAAATTCTGTCAGACATGGCTGGAAGCAGAGGCTTGATGTCTTTTTCTTTGTGTGTGTCTGTGTGTCATTTGCTGCTGCCCTAATATAAGCTCAGACTCATGTGTTTTAGATTATGTCTGCAAAGAACTGTAATTTAACTTGCAATCAGTTTTATCCCAAATTAGACCTTTGAGACCTTTAATCTACCAACTGACATGAATGAGCCACAAGAAAAATGTAAAACAAACATCAAACCTTTATGTAGCCTACTCAAACGGCCATGATTAATTGGGAAGTGTTTGAAAAGCAAAATAATAGTGGAAGAAAAATACTGACTTGGACACAAGGGAGTAATTTATCATATCACAGGAATAGTTGAAGTAATGGTCCCCATCAATAATCGAACCACTGCTCACTCAGGCCGTCACACTTCATTTTTCTCTTCCAGGTTACAAAGTCCAGAGTGTGTTGCGCTGTTTTCTGGTGAAGTTTAATCTCTGTGTGATTTGTTTTACAGCCCAAAGCGCCACCCTACCCCCACCACCACCCCTTCTCCTCTAACCTCCATCCCCTGCTCTGAAGTAAGAAACCTGCCCTGCCAACAGTAAAAAGAGCCCATTGTGACCAGGTCCCCAAAATTAACCACGGTGGCAGACGTGGTGCAGAGAAACACAATAGAGATTAGCAATCACTTGACTCCTGAGCATGACAATCAGTACTATTGGGTTACTGTATATGTTTCAAAAGCAAGACGATTAAAAGTTAACTCTGGCTGTTCCATTTAGGCAGAGGCGTCAGTATAATGGGAGATCACCTGCAGCCTGTAGTCTATTGCCTGAGGTGTAGGTGGGACTCTGCAATTATCAACCCATTAAAGACACATTTGTTCTATTAGTTGTGCTCCGACATGTGTTCTGTCATTGAGATTACCTGGACGGAGTTGGGATAATGCTATCCATATTGTAATTGAGCTGCAAGATAAAGAACTGCTGTATTCCAGATAGAATAATAGTTTTCTTTTTCATTGTTACATTATTTTAATTTACAGCTGTTTGCAGCATAAAGCAAACTTCTCAGCGGAAAAAGCGCTTACCCAGGATTACTCAGACTTATCAGCCTGTTCTTGGAGAAAACCGTTGGAAAAACCCTTGATCATCTGCTTCACAATGACCTGAGGAATGACAAAACAAGCTAGATGCTAACCTGGTATCCACCTTAAACAGGTTAATCAAATGTCAAAAGCTTTCAGCGCTGTCATGACAGATACTGTGGGGTTTTTTCCCGTCCGCAACAAGGCTGAAGGAAGTAGAAATGATAAAAAAGGCTAATTACTCATGTGATTTCTAAAAATGTAGCAGTGCTAGTTTAGTACAGTGTGTGGGAATGGAAAAACCATTGAGGAACAGGTTGAAAGCTGAGATCTTTGCACTTTAAGCTGCACTTTTGCTTTTCTAGCGCTAAGCTATCTACTAAATCAAATTTATTCTAGGTTTATTTTACAAGGAAAATTCCCCCAGTAAGCTTGACTTGGAAATTGAGAGTGTGAAACAGGAGACAGGAGGGGAATTAATGGTTTGCCAGATGTTTGGCTACTCTTATCAAACCTTTCTCTCAATCTTTTTTGTGGGGCCAAAATCAAGACCTTTTACTGTTTATGATAGGTAATACAAAAGCCGTATTGCATTACATGTTTATTAAGTAATAACATCTGGTCAGGGATCAACTCAAGTAAATGATTTATTTTTTTGGCAGTGGAGAGTGGCAAGATTTGGACAATAAAGTCCACTTAAGCTTTTATAGTATTTATCTGAGGTTTGGTGAAATCAGAAACCTCAAGAGATTTTAACAGCTAGCTGTGTGTGCTTTGTACTTTTTCTGTATTGCCTCACATGGGTGCAGTGTTTGCTATTTTTAATTTCAGAACTTTATTAGCATCTGCTTTGTTGTTTTCCTGTTGCCCTAATATGTAAAGTGGGTGGCTGTAGTTCAGGAGGTAGAGAAGGCCGGTGGTTCAACTCTTGGCTCCTCCAGGCTGAAGTGTCCTAGAGCAGAATACTGGCCCTAAATTGCCCCTGACGAGAGTGTACGAATGGGGTCTGACTTAAAAAAAAAAAAATTGCTCTGTATAGAAGTGCTGTATGAATTTGTGAGCATAAATGCACTTTGAGTGGTTGATCAGACTAGAAAAACAGTATAAAAATCAAGTCAAGCAGAACAGAAGCAAAAACATGTAGAAATACAGACCCAGATTTGAACTTGACGTGATACGTTGAAAACTGTCATTGATTTGTCCCAGTTTTGTGTGTTTTACTGATAAGTTTCACAAGAAACTAACCTGGGTAAACAAATGCAAAGTAAACATTTCTTTCTATTTCTGTCTTTCAAATATTTTTCTTCAGCCCGTCAGTTTAATTTGCTTAATTTCAGTGGACATTTTGAGTTCTATTTGAGTGATTGAGCTTCATCAGCAGCCTCATTGGGGTCAAAGAGGGAAAGTTAACCCTCAGATTGTCTCTGTCTACCTGGAGGGGTACTTCGCTGTTCAGATCTGTGGTGCAAAACTGAGCAAATGTTTCCTTGTTGCTGTGTGTCCACAGGGCAGCGTATCGTGTGTCTGGACTGCTCTTTTCATGCTTCTTAAAGCATCCTGGCAGGTATAAAAAGAGATTAGAGGGATGTCTGTTCGCTTTCATCAAGCCGTATTAGATAGTGAACGGTGACCCAGTTTCTCACACCTTTCTCTTCTTATCCTCATATTTCTCTTTGTGTTCTGCTGCTTCTGCTTCCTTTCCAGACATGATGTCACCAACGTATCCATGTAGCAGCAGGAGCTCCATGTGTGAATGAGTCAGCCTTTACCTCTCATGTCAGTGACTCTGTACCATTTGTGTTTGCTGCACCTTGTGAACAGCTGTTTTACTAGTTATCCATTAAATGACCACAGGGAAGCATGCATGATTTGGAACTCACTTCACCCATTGGTCAAATTTTATATTCATTTTTAAATGGGTGTTGAAGTAGAACATTTTTTTATTTAATGCTCCTGCACAGCCACACAGGTGTTTGCAGTTAGTCTGGTTCATTAGAGTACTGCTCAGGTGCATGTTTGGTAGCTGTAGAAATTACACAAGCTTCAACTTCAACCCGAGCAGAGCTCCTAACTAGTGCCACATCCACTCTGCTACGTTTTAGTTTTGCATGGTTGTTACTCAGTTGACGTCTGCTGTCCACACTACTCTGGAGATTTTAAGTGGCTTAAACAGAGAAGTTTGGAAACGCTGTGGGGCTGTTTTAATTTGACAACTCAGGGGCTGAATTGTAGTGTGGATGGGCAAAGACTGAGACACCACAGTCACCTGCATTCATTTCCTGTTGTTTCCTGGTTTTTATTAGTCCCAATTCAACTACTAGCGATGAAGGCAAAATGTTGTATACGCTTACTTTCAGTTAGAGTCCCACCCCGACATCACTCCAAGAAAAGAAATCTCATTTTAATTTAATTTTTCATTTCAAACATTGTTCTTAGTGTTTGCTAAAACAAAGCAACCAACTGCAGAGAAAACAATCTGCTTTTTGTTTAGTTCTCCAGAGTGTTTGTGTGATATGCCTTTTCGGGTATGTTTTTATGGACGTAATTTATTACTAATAAGAAGTTGCACTTGTTTGGCCAAAGATTGTTTTCATTTTAAAACTCTTGTGTACTGTCACTTGACTTGATGTCTGAATCTCAGCATGCAGCGTGTGTTTGATAGCAGTGGAGTAGAGGCAGGAGTGTGTTTTTCCCCTTTAAAACTGGTGTACAGCTCAGATTGCTTTCTGGTGTCTACAACTGTCCATTCACTGGCTGTAATTGCCTCATATTAGACGGGTCTCGGGGAGCAGTAAGGCCAGACGAGGAATGCTGTTGTCCTGGAGCTCAGCCGGTCATTTAGTACTGAAACCTGACTTTAGCCACTCCAGGAGGTCGAGCGATTACAGGAGGGGAACACCCAGTTCTCATTATGCAGTCTGAGTTTCTTAAAGTGAACAGGATAGTGTGTTGATGTGGAGACTTAGGATTTGTGTGTGGCTGCAGAAGGATAGGGATAAAGTTTTGTGTGTTTTCCCATGAAAGAAATTGGTGTGCAATATTGAAAAACCTAAAGGCAATAGCCAAATAATCTCCATCTGCTGCAGCTCGATTAGATGATTGTCTGAAGAAGGCCCGGTGGAGTCGGAACAACTAAATCCAATGTGCCATTGTTAAACATTACAGGCAAATCATGTGTTTGGCCCTAGGTGTGTTATTAACCTGGCACTTCCTCCTCTGGCATCTTTCTTCACTACAGGATTAAATATGTAATGTCTTTATTTTTAAAGGCATTGCAATTAAAACTCTTTCCTCATGATCCAACAAAGTGTCATGATATTAGGCAATCAGGATTTATTGAATATGACTTCCAAATGAACATTTAAAAGGTAAAACTGAAAAATAGGGATGTTCAAACATTTCTTTTAAAGTAATAGAAAGCAATAAAGTAACAAGTCACCACGTAGCTTTATTCCATGTAAACTTGCAGGTTTATATCCCCGTGATCGCCTGTGTGAACATTTTGTTTGTTCTATTCCAGGAAGTGTCCTACAAGCTGTGCTCTTATCAGGTGTACTCACCTGCCATCTGCACAGGGTACTAGGTAACCGATGAGATCATTGCACAGATGAAAGCCACTTATGTAAGAGATATTTGAATAGAGGAGCGTAGTCAAATCACCCTATTTTGTTGGGAATAATGCAGAATATAACAGCAGAAAATGTGAACAAGCACTGTTATTGGTCCAGCTGTGACACTAAATGACGAGTGATATTATTACATAATTACTGCTTACCCAACTGATAAATACATACTCTCTGTTTGCCAAGAAGTGTGGCTGTGTTAGCTGAATAGAGCACTTTGCATATTTAGATTTAAAGGGATAGTTAACCGATGAATTTTAATTCACTCATCATTTACTCACCGCTATACCGATAGATGATTGAGTGGAATTAAAATCTTTGGGTGAACTATCCCTTTAAATTGTCAACAACATTTATTTACAGAGTATAACAAACTGTTTGCTTTACCTGTGCTAGCTGCTTACCAAGCACATTTCTTTACACTTTGTTCTTCCGTAAAGTGTCAGGTGTTTGGCCTCCTGGTCATGCTCACCCAGTACAGAGTGTTTCACTGTGTGGTTTATATCATCTTTGAGGTTGAAATTGCCTGAAGACAATTTCACTTTCTTTGACTTTCTCTTCTTTCTCAAGGAGCAGAAAGACAAGATGACTGTCACACACTAACGGATCAATTCTAACATTCTAAGCACATGGTTTAAGGTGTATCTGTTGATTACATATTCAAATAATCTTTTCATTATATTCCTTTTCTGTACTGTTTATATCTGAGAAGGACTCCTACCAAAAGTCTATTATAATGCCAGTTGACTTCCTTTCCATTAACACTATTTCTTACCATGGCAAACAAGAGCAGCGGAATAGAACCAGGTCATATCATATGACCTTTATGCGACACCACAATGTATAGGGTGTGATAAGTCCATAAATAGCTTTTGCATCCGATTTGACCAGCATTACTACATTCCATGAATAAATACTCGTTAGGGGCTAATGTATAGCGGATAGCACAAAGATTTCATTGTTCTCTGCTGTTCCTTTGCAGAAAGATTTCCTCAGACTTATTTCTTCACTCTGACATTTTATTAAACACATACATTTTATTACTTTAATGACATTCATCCTCCTTTGGTCGTCTTTCCCGTCATGAAAAAATGCTGAATCTCTCTTAGTTCTGTTCTGCCAGATTTTGCCGGTTATCTTGCCAGAGCGGTGAGGTCAGTGTCTCTGTGATAAGTCTTTTGCACCAGTGATAAATCTCATGTGCTCATGGTGAAGTCACGCAGTGTGTCATCGCTGACTTGGTACCAGCTCAGGGGCCACCGTGGGTGAATTCCTGCATCTGTTATGTCTGTGGTCAGCTGGTCAGACCACAGCTCATTATATAACACGACAGAGATGGTTGCCACAGCCTGGCAGGACAGTGACAACGACAGATAGGAGCTGACACAGGCTGAGCTAGCTGCTAGGGATGATGATTTTTTCTCAGTGGTCAGAATAAGTCTTAATCCTTGTTTACAAAGTTTGTTGGACAGATGTTGTCCGAAGAAAAACAGGGATTGAAATATGCGACAAGACCAAACTGAGCTTCCTATGATCTGTACTGCTTCAACTTCTTACAGTGTCTTTAGGGACTGTTGAGAGACAAAGTGTTGTGCTATAGAAAACACTGGGAACACAAGAACAATAGCTGTTGTTGCTTTTCTTTAAGGACAGCATTTTTCCCATAATGGTGAAGCCATTGAGACTTTTCCCACCTTATGAACAGGAAGTGGGTCATTTTTTTTCTTTCTGCTGTGTTTGTCCACAGCTTCCTGCAGGGCCAAGTCTCTTCTTTCTCACTTTCTGTTTTTTTTCCTATTCATACATTCCTCATCTTATTCCTCTTTTCTCTTCATTGTTGTATCACACATATGATCTAAATAAGGTTAAGGTTTGCTTCTGCACAAGTGGATGGTGTTTCTCTCATTTGTTGCATTACTTTTTATGTCATGTATAAAAAGCAAGTGAGATGGCACTTTGAGCATTCAGTTTGGCTCGTGCTTGTCCAATTGCTTCCATGATTTCCCTTTTATAATCATTCCATATCTGACTTTGACCCAGGTTAATATGTACTGTGGTTTTGACACGCATACCAAAGAGTGAAAACAATATGCTGCAGTAATGATGATTTTGGCCCATTTTTAGACCAAACACACACACTCATGAAAATACAAAAAAGGCCCATAGCCTTGTTCTATTCTAGTGTAGAGGAATTTCTACAGTATCATGTTAAAGTCACCATGACTAGATCATATTGCAGCCCCCTAAGGGGTCCTTAATACAAAAGTAATTGTCTTCTCAGGAGCCACTCGAAGGTAATAAGAAGTTTATCATTTGCAGAGTTCATTTTGAAACATACTGCTGCCACCAGCGATTCCTGGTTAACCAGTTCCTGGTTAATGGCTGACCAGGGAGGATACAGGATGCAGTTTTTTATTGCAGTGAATATTTTTATTAATATATATACGCTTTTTGACCTTGTTGCATTTGTGTGTGCATTCAATATTCTGTGGTGACAACAAGTTTCTTCAGGTTTATGTATGTTTTGGTGGAAACATCAACACTAAATCAAATAGCATTAATGTTAATATTGTAGAAATGCAGAGCTTATTTGAGTGTGACAGCTTGTCTTGTTCAGTTAAAGATTTGGGATGCTGGTCTGAGCACTGCTAAGCAACATGCAGCCACAGTGTCTTTCTCCACATGGACACAGATTAATCTCTCTTATCTTTTTCAGTTTAACGCACATGCACAGACGAGAGAAATTGCACTGCATGTGTTGGTCATAACACTGCACAAGAACAAGGCTTTCCCTTTCCCGCTACTAGATGCTTTGCTCTGTCAGTAATCGACACCCGACCACTTCCACCTTTTCAAAAACGGCTTCCTCTCCAGTTCTGTTTGATCGGACACAATGGAAATGATGTCTTTGAGGTCCTGTGGGAGACTGGAGCCCAGACGTTAATTCATAGCTGAGCATTGTTGCTTCTCTGATGCCTCCTCCATCTGTTTTATCCTCACAGATTTCTGATTTGAAGACACCAGGTTAACGTTTGTGGTGTCTTGTGTTAGGTATCTCCGGCCTACTTGGGTTACGGTTTGCTCAGTGGTGGAGGATGGAGGGTCAAGCAATATGTCTACTGTACACTTTGAGTGATTTAAGAGTATAATAGCTCATGTTCACATGAAGGCTTCCATGGACTAAAAGGTCAGTGGAACAATTTTAATCCCATGGTAGCTTAAATCATGAATGCTGTAAGTAAGAGTGACTGTGATCTACTGTATGCATTGGTCTGTGTTGTTGTGTGAGTAGTCAAAGCTCTGATGGTGCTTGTACTCTGATTTGCTATGAATTCTGGGTTAAAAAAAATCAGTTTCTGTTCTCAGTACGTCTACTAACTCATCAGTCAGGATGTTTGCCTTTTCTCTGCTCGCTCCACTACATTGTTTGGAAAGTTATGACACATGATTCAATCTTTTCATTTTGAGGCCACTGGTAAGCAGGTGTCATTAGTTGTTACCATGGAAACGTGGCCCATATTTCCGAGTTGGCCTGGGGATTGTGTGAAAATTCAATTAATTTTTGTGAAACTCTGAGAACAAAAAATTATGATCAGCCTGATTCTCTTGGTGAAACCGGCCCTACTATTCTAATGTTATGCAGCCATTATTAATCCTATTAATTACACCTACTTAGACATTTTAAAATGTCTACAGTACATTTCTGATCCATTCAGCTCCTCAGGCAGGGGTCCAGGGGTCCGTCAGCCCATCGTTGTCTTTGTCAGCACAGACGCAGCAGTGCTAACAAGATTATAGGTTTTGGCCTGCTAGTTGGTTGGCTGACTACAGACTATAACTCCTCAAATTCCCAGCTCATCTCTTTTTTTCCCTCCTCTCTCTCATATTTGTCCTCCATGTTTCTTATCTTTTTTGACATGTGGGTTTGTGGCATCTTTTTGTCTTCTGTCTCACTCGCATTCTCTGTCTACACTTGGCCTCTGCTTCTCAGGTGCCTGGTGGTCCAATCTCGTGGCTGCGATGGCGAAGGTCATGTGGGAACACATAATCACTAATGAAAGACAAAAAAAAAAATCTTAAAGAATTTAACACCCCCCCCATCCTTCATTCCTCTCTCTCTCTCATTTAGACTCACTCTGTGTTCCCTCTCTCGCTTTCTCATTCACTGGTTTAATAAACACATTCTTCTTTAATAAGACATTGTGTCCTTGTCTGACACTTTCCCTGACCATGTTGCAGTTTAAAAAAAGATATATATGCTCTTTAAATTCTTACAGTTCTTACAGCTTACTCTCTGATCAGAGTTTTTAGTTCAGTTACCGGGCAGAAAGTGGCCACAAGCTTATCCTTGTTTAGTTTTTTTTTTTTTTTTGTTCACATTGTTGTGGAGTTCTCGTTTGATCACGTGTGGAAATTATTTTAAAGCTAAAATGTAATTATTCAGCTCCCAAAGACCCTCAGAGAATCAGCCCTCAAAAAAATAAAAGCCTCTATATCTGTATCCATTAGAGAAAAAAAAAAGAAAGAAATTGAAACAGACGAAAAACAAATGTGATGGGTCCAGTTTGTATTCACCTTAATGGTGGCGCATGTTAAACTAGGCCTGTACATTTTCAAGTGTTACAAGTGTTAGGCTGAATACAATACGACTCTCCGGTTGTCGTTGGTGACTGTGGCGTCATCCATCCTAAAACATTTTCGTTATATATTCATTGCAATGTGAATCTAGCCTGTATATGAAGAATTTCAGCAGAGTTTTGCACATCACATGGTTTAAATACTTTTTTCTTTCTCAGTCTCACTAGAATCTGTCTATGACTTGGAGACGGTAACAACAGCAGTGAAACAAGCAACAACAACATAAACCTGGATGCAACTCTTTGCTCCACTTTGTCCGACACTGTGCTGCTAACAGTAACAAACACTTGTGCATAGCTGAGCACCAGCACTACCAGCCACAATAGAAAACAATAGAGAAGGCAGAAAGGGCCTTTGTCTAATGAAAAGCTAATGGTGTCATTAAGAGCGTGTTTTGACCCAAGCAATAGACAGATCAGCGTTTTATGGTGTGTTTTTAGGTTTTATGGCATGGCTAATTGCTCTGGAATTAGTGTTGGTATTTACAAGTACACTTGTCGCCAAATCTTCATTCTCATTTTACCTTTTCTTCAGATACAGTGAATGGAGATGGTTTCATTTTCAAAACATTTGAGAGACCAACGATCACTGGTGTGGTAACAAGTACACGAATCAACCCCAAAGTTTCTAAATTAAATTACACAATTTAATTAACTCTGGTAGTAATTATGAGAATTTTCTCCTGTCGATTATTGATTAGTGTATTCTTCATTAATTAAGGAGATTAATAGGTGTTAGATATAAGAGAGAAAAGGGAACATTGGTGTGATGGTGGGGATGTTGGTCTTTTTTTTTGGGTGGAGGCTGGGAGGTCATCCATCCCACCACCATTTCCCCCCTCCCCTGTTCTCCCTCCTGCCTTGGCCAGTCTCCATGTGCCGGGCTCAGGGCCTTGGGAATGAATGGCGCCTGGGCTCTGCTCCGTCTTTGAAGCCAGCCAGGAATGCGAGGCCTCTTTTTTTTTTCTCTCTCTCTCTCCCCTCTCTCTGTTGTTCAGGCTGCCGGCAGCACTAGCAGCTATCTGCAGCAGTGAAATATTCCCTCCGCTGCGCTCATTGTGCATCAGAGAGCCGGACGTCATAGGCTGGCCAATCAGCGGGTCCCGCTATGCAGCCTTGGGTCTTGGTGGGGGGAGAAGGGACTCACTAGAAGTCTTCCCTCTAATATCAGGCTCTCCTGGTTACTTGGTCCAGTCCCCTCTTCAGAGGAAGAAAGATGTTCTGAATGAGAAACCATGGTGGAAATCATTTGGCTAAACTTAGGTTGAAACTTGGGAAACTTATTTCTATCTCAGATGGAGCTTAGGAAGGTCAACAGCTTAGGTTCAGAGTTTGGGTGAGTTTTTTTCTTTGCTTACTCTTTCCTTAAAGTTCGTAACCTTTCAAGCAAACCAGTCTGATCACTAAGTAGTTTCCATTCTGCCTCGCTGTTGTGACTGTTGATCCAGTCTCCCAACTTTGTGTTCAGCTTTCCTGCTGTCATTGTTCACTTCTCTTGTCTCTTTTTGTTGTGGTTTGCGTGTGCGGGTATTTGTCTGGGCCGGTCACCCTCTGCCTCACCCTCCCTCCCTCTCTCCCTTCCTCCCTCCCTCCCCTCTGTACATTTTGTCACTGCCTGTCCCCTCCATCACTTCCACTTGAGCGCTCCCCTGTTAGAGAGCCCCTCTCTGTTCGCAGAGGGAAGAGAAGGGCTGGAAACCACACACACACACAGACACACCACAGATCAGAAGACCCTTCATAAATACATGGAATCCCCCTTAATACTGTAGTTTGAATGGCTCTTGGGAGGTGGGTTTTGTGTGTATGCAAAACGACCACCGAGGATCATCTTTGATTCAGGTTTTTCAGCTCAGCCAACAAAGTTGGCAATAATTATGGGGAGACTTCAGTTGTTTATTTCAGTTGTTTAATTAAATTAAAAGTAGTTGTATACTAGAGGATTTTTGTCTTTGTTGGTTAGGGTTTTTATTAGTTGGTAAAACAACAAAAAGGAATAGAGGCATAATGTGGACAACATTTCTTGCATTTCCCCATCAATGATGAGGCCCAGTGTCATACTGCGGTGTCAGAGTTGATGAACTGGTTGGCTTGTCTTTGTTTTATTGGCAACACTGACCTTTCTGTGTGCATGACAGGTATCATGACAATGAAAGGTATGCAGGTCATGACAGAGAGAGGCCATTTGGCCTGTCATTAGAGTCCACAGTAAAAACCTGCACCTATCATTAACCTGCTGGGGCTCATTAGAGATGACTGGAGTTTTCAGGATAACTGATGCTGATTGGTCTCCATGTATTACAGGACCACGGGAATCTATTAAACATATCATATTTTTACAGTGAATTAGGAAGAATCTGCTTTTATTCTTGCTATTGCTTTTAAGAGATCAGCTCTAGACTGAAGTCAGTCCTGGTGTGAACTAGTTTCTGGTTATTAAAAGCTGTATCCCAGTCTAAATGAATTTCAGGTATAGTATGAGTTCTTCAGCAAATTCAGTTTAAAAGACCCAAAGGTTATAAAACATGTGTTATCTGCAAATATTTTATGGGTTTTACTTGCTTGACTGTGTCTCGGTTGGACATAAATAGGTTTATATGCAAAGGACAGCATAGTTATTGCCGGTATAGTTAAAATAAAGTTTAATCTTTCCTTGTTGCATCAAAGAAATTATTTGACAAAGATAGATACTGCAAATATTTCAACAGCCCAAGAATAATGAGGGGAAGTGGAAGACAAATCCTTTTTGGCCAGAGGGCTGTATAACAAGGCATTATACATCGGTCACATGACTAATCTTTACATATTTCTGTAGATCCATCTGGAATTCCTGACATTTTTCCATGTGTGCACTGCAACGTGCAACAGCAACCTCAAGGCCCTTAATTAGAGGCCTCATTGATGCAAAACGACAGACTCCTTCAGCAGGTGGTAAACTGAACTGACCTACAAAACCAAGCTGCAGTAAACTGTGCCAGCCATGAAACAAAAAAAGGACATACAACTTTATATCTTGCTCACATGAAGATTTTAGTGTTGACTTTATAATATAAGTGGAGGTGATGGTGTTTAAAGCAGACAGAAGTAGTTATTGCTGTACTAGGGGGTTTATAGTTAAAATTCCTTACCTTTATTGAGTTTAAGTTACTATTTCGACACAGACTTGTCAAACTTTATTTTGATCTAAATCATCCACTTTACAAACAACTTTTAATTGCAAAAATCGTGTTGATGAATAAAGTTAAATACCAAAAGAATGAAGAATAAAGGATAAGACATATTTGAAATCTTAGTTCTTCTGGGAAAAAAGGAAAATGTTACATTTTTTTGTGAAGTTTTGCATATATTTTTTTCCTAACAGCTTATAATAAATGGAGCAAAAATTCTCACTCAAGGAATTTGACCTAGAAATGCCAGGATAAGATTTTTCACTGGTGAGTTATGTCTTCTGGTACCTTAATAGTTTCAGCAGAGAACACCCTGCGAAAAAACCTTTTCACTCTCAGGCAGCTGATGCGACCATACATAGTGTAGATAAGGTTAAGGAGAATAGCTGAGTGTGTCATCAACCAAGTGGAAATGCCAAACTGACATTTTAATACAAACAAAGTACGTTTGTGTCATAAACCTTGTGGTATATTGAGTATTGGTCATGCCCTGAAACTTCCTTTCCCCCTCAAATGCTGTTTAAACACATATGAAACCACCTCTTGAGCAGTCATTTGCCCCAGATGTATGTGTGTAGTGTCCAGAGTCCAGAGTTAAGTTTTCAGACTGATAACCCTTCTGTGCTGTGTTTGTGTTTTCTCCCTCAGGATCTACTGAGCTATCCCAAGAGGTTCGAACCAAAAGGAGGCTGGAAAATGACCTAATTAGCGGCAAGCGTGACTGACAACCTGGTGCAAACGTGTTGGTGGTGATTTCCCCCAGTTCACCCACAAGGCGCACACATGCATCAGTGCACATACATGCACGGCACATTCGCAGACCCTGCCCTTTCCTTCTTGCTTTCCACCCTGGTCCTCCATGGATTCCTACAACCTCCACTTTGAGAGAATGAGCAACGTGGACCTGCATACTCTGAGCCTGCCTGTCAGCCGGCTCTCCCCAGCCAAGTCCAACAGCAGTATCGTCGACCAGCTCGCCCACCACCAACACGGAAAAGGAGACTCTGCCTACAGCTCCTTCTCTGGTGGGTCCACTGCCCCAGACTACCCTTCACCCTTCCTACCTGATGACCTGCAGTCCAGCTCCTTCAGCCACTATGCTGATCTCAAGTATGTAAAGTCCATCTACCATCCCACACAGGTTGTGCAGTCTGATTCAAAGACCATGGACCAGCTCTATCGCTCTGTGGAAGCTATCTCTCAGCACTATCGCAACAACACCAGCACCAATGTAAACCACCACAACCACAATGGCAATATCAGTTTCCATAACAACAACAACAAAGTACTCTCAAAGCGGGAGGTGCCTTTGGGGGCTCCTTCCCAAAGTTCTTACACTCCTGTCCACCCTCCTCCAGTTCCAGCACGCCTGGAAAGTTTCATAGCCACAAAAAACTTGGAGAACAGCAGGGTCCACCACCATGGTACTGAGTTTAACCCGCAGCCACAGCCTCAACAACAGCCCCGATGCTACAATCGAGTCCATGGTCTGAATGCCCGAAGCCCTGAGAAGCCTAACACAGATACAGGCAACTCAAGCTTCAATTCTGACCCAGTGTATTCAGTTTGGAGGGGCTCTGAACGCCACCAACCTCAGGCCCAGCAACCATCAGGTTATCGCACACACCGACAGTCTCATGAACAGACCAGGGTTCCATTGAACCCAGAATACCCTTTCGTTGTGGATAACAATGCTGCGTCTGAGCAGCAGAAATCAAAAAACATCCTTAGTGGATCAACAACCCGAGGAGAAAGCCAGTCTGAGCACCTGAAACCCAGACAGCTCTCAGCCAGTGGTGGCGATAATCACAAGTCCAGTGGTAGCAGTAGCAATTTGGAGTGTCAGCGTAAAAGGGCGCACTCAGCTCATGATTGGCTCAGCTCAGAACCGACCAGAGCTGCCAGCCCCTGGAACGCTGGTCAGAGTTTTATCAACAGCAGCATTCAACACAAGGGTCAGTTCTACTTTGTCACAGGAGTGTGTACGCTGTCTGACTCTGGGATGAGGACAAACTCATCATCTGTGTGTGGATCCGACGCTGGGAGTGAGAGCTGTACCGTGTTGGAGAAGCACTGGATAAGAGAGACAGAAAGAAGCCACAGTACTATGGATAATTTGTTCAGACCTCTCCAAGAGAGTTCTCGCACCTCCAGTGGTACAATTCCAGATCAGAGAGAGGTTTTCACTTCAGTGTCCCAGAGCAAAGACCTGTCTTCCAGGAGTCAAGATCAGGAGAATCACAGACCATCCATCTCAACGCAGTCCTCACGAAGCTTTGATGCCTTAGAAGAAATTGAAATGATCCAGAGTCGAGAGATCGGCCGCCACACTGCCAACAATCCTATATTCTACTGTGGACCTGACAGAAACTGCCTGCCGCATTCGGTAACGCAAATGAAGGAGGGAACCTCACTAATAAGCAATGAACAGCCCAATCATAAAAGAGAGGAACAGGCAAAGAGAGGTAAACGGCAACCTTTGGGGGATGTAGCCAGCGAGAGGATAAACAAAGAAACGACCCCGCTTCTCTATCACCTCACTGAAGCTAACAGGGCAGCGTTACAGCCCAAAAAGGATACTGTTGTCAATTTAAAAGGCAAGGAGGAAATCCTGAACAAAACAGATCATGGAGGCATGTTAGGAAACAACATTGAGAGACCTCCACAAGGTGACACAAGCAAGAACAACAGAGGAGACGTTATCTCTGGTCCCTGTAATACTCTTGATGACTCTTTTAAAAAGTACTACAAAGAGAGGCTGAAAGATGCCCAATCCAAAGTCTTGAGGGAGACTTCATTTAAACGGAGGGACCTGCAGCTGTCATGGCCCCATCGCATCAGGCAAAAACCAGAGCTGAGGCCTACAGTGATTCACTCTTTCACCCCATCACTGGACTCGGAGACATCCACAGACACACTCACTCCTTCGGTGAACTCAGAGGAGACGGAGCAAGGGAGCATAATGGAAGAGGTCAGTGATAATCAGAAGGAGATTGATAAGGAGACTGAAGAGGAAAATGGGAGATCAGCAAATGTGGCGCAGCCCCAGGTGGGACGCATCGGATACAGGAGGCGACTGACTCCAGAACAGAAGAAGATGTTCTTCTCTGAACCAGAGAAACTCAACCAGCTCGGCGGCGCCCCCAGCCACTCTATGTGTCGCTCCTTCGGCAACGAGAGCGACAGCGTGTTTGCATCTGAATGTGAAGGAGAGGAACATGAGCAGCAAGGAGAGCTGGGTCTGGTTGCAGCACGTAGGAAGATGTTTGAGACGAGAGGTCGAGCCCTTTCAGCCTCCAGCACCTCAAAGACAAACCTTAAACATCTGCAACACAAGGCCCTGGTGGAGTACATGGAGCGCAAGACAGGCCAGAAAGTGGCTGAGCCACAGCAACCAGCGCCTCAGTTACCACCTCCGTCCAGATTGAGACACTCACTGGGGGAGAAACCATTTGACTGGGGTCCCAGGCCTCTATCAGGAAATCACGAAGTAAAAAATACAAAGAAGAAGCTCCATAGACCCCACTCTGCAGGCCGCATCCTCGATTCCTCCACCAGCTCTGCAAGGTAAGAAAGACACAGAGCAATTATTCTTTTTTAATGAAGTGTTCCTTTCTTTGTATTATATCTGACATGTTGAGTATTCTCTTTTGATTTTCATTAAACAGGTATGCACAGTTCTTCTCAGCACAGTCTTGCTCAGGCCAATACACTGTCCAGTCAAATCAGCCAAGATGGAGGGAGAGTCAAGGTCCATATCAGGGGAGGTGTGCCTCAGTAGAGAGTCTCTTGGACCAGCCAGATCCTCTGAGATTCTGCAGGAACAGATCAACATCCACACCACATGCATTTCAGGTATGCCATTTTCAGACAGTGGTAGATATTGGTTAAAAAAAACTTTTTACTAAAACTAACCGTTATCCTAAAGAATTATTTAACCAAGCAAACAAAGATATTTTTGACCCACGTTTGGCTTCCACATTATCTGCTATTGAGCTCAGAGGAAGAATCTTAAACATGTACCTTTTTTTTCCCTCCTCTAATTCTGCAGGCACACGACTACGACAAGGATCCATTACCAGTTAATACTATGGAAACCTGCAGGTATCTACAAGCGCTGCAGACATATTGGGGAAATTTGTATTGGTTTTAGGTCAAAGATCAATGACGACTATAAATCTCAGTTTGATTTACTGTAGCACTGGAAATTCAACACCCATCTGCTCCAGCAAAGCAGCGTTCTTCTCAAAAGATTTATGCACGAGCTGCAGAAGAAAAATCATTTACTGAAACATTTTCAAGTAGTTGGCCTATTTCTCAAAACTATGCTGGGATTTGTTGGAATATCCTATTGTTTTTGCTCATGCTGAAGAGTAATGTTTTCTTGAGTGTATTTGTTTTTACCCTCAAAGAATATAGAGAGAGAAATACGCCTGTTTCTGAGGTTTTCTTGTTCTGAATTAATCATAGTGTGTATGAGTTGAGATGTTGTATTCTTCACATTGACAATGTATGTCTATTGCAGTCCACAGAAAAATACCACTGAGAATCCCTCAGTAAAGCCCGTCTCAGAGAGACAGCCGTATGCCCGTGTGGTTGCACAGAGGGGGAAGTCCATGGAAGAGCTTGGGGCTTTAAAATTAACAAGACCTTCAGCCTTGAGTAAAAGTTCTGAGCAGCTGGATCAACTACGGAGACAATCGACTGGACCAGGAGGCCCAGAAGTAGACAAGAGGAGTTTTTCATTTATTGCTGAAGTCAGAGAAGCCCAGCGATTGGAAAGAGGGAGGAAGAAACAATATCTGACCGAGCTGGCAGGAAAAGAACCAGAGATTATTGGTCAGAAGAACACTCAGGGACAGATACACAACCAAACCCAGAAGAAGTCCCTGATGAATCAGAGTTCAGAACCAGGGGAGAACACAACATTGGTAACAAGCAACTCGAGTAGATCCGCCTCCCCAGCGTCCTGCTCCTCTTCCAGGGCCAGGGTTCACTCTGGATCTCATGGATATCACGACCCGGTCACAGATGAGTTCAGGTCCATCAGACCGCCCAGCGAGACTTCCTCTAATCCACCTTCTCCCAGAGGTTTAGAGACCAGTGAGGGGGAGATCAAATCCACCTGGTCCACTCCTACCCAGAAAAAGGTTCCTTGTGAAAACAAACATGGCTACAGGTAAGATTAGATTAAACCCCTATCAATGCAGACAACCTTCAACCTTCATGCAACTCACTAGGCTAAAATTAACTTTGTCATGTGTTTGCGATTCTGTAAATATGATTTTGCTCTTGTGTGATTCTTAATCGGAATTTGTTTTATTTCCAGTCGAGTCAGGACGTCTCCTTCTGTGACTGGATCAGAGAGAGAGGAGTCAGTGGATGAACCGAGCAGTGACACCCCACCACCCGTTTCAAATCACGAAGTGTCTCTGAGCTGTGGCATCACCACGGATCCATTGCTTTGGATCCTGCCTCCAGAGGAAGAGATCAAAGAGGAAGTCCAGGATGTGCTGCTGACAGACAGCGTTTTTGAGGACGAGTCCACCTGCTCAGCTCCTCATACGCCGACAAGCGAGGCCTCTGTGTCTCCCTGCACCTCTGTCTCTGATGCCGTCGTCACTCAGCATCTGGAAGAGGAGAAAAATACAGGAACGGAGGATGAGAAGACAGGAGAAAACCGGGAGCTGGAGGAGAGGGAAGCACCAGAGGGAGAGAAGGAGAGCCTGGAGGAGCCCAGTGAAAAACCTCGGTGGGAGGAGCTTGTAGCAGCAGTGGTCAACGCCGACCAGTCTCTGGCCAGGGTACTCTACCCGCTGACCAATCGTAAGACAGCGTTGATGCTGATGGAGCAGCTGCTGTCGGAGGACACGCTTCTGATGGAGGAGCACTACAAAAAGAAACAAGAGCAGAGGGGAGCTGCAGAAAGGTAAACGTTAATATCCTGGAATATTACAGCAGCAGTGGTCATACTGTACATAAACTCTGAGTGGTCTGTTGATTTAGAGAAGATGACAAACCACTCAGAATACCTGAAACCTGAAATCACTTATATGACTTATTCACAGAAAAGAGGTGTTAAATTATGGAAATTGAAGACAACTAAACTTTGCTTCATAAATGTCCCAAAACAACTTTATTTATCTCCTTTATATTGTTCTGTTTATACACATGTGTAGATGGAAATATTCACTCATTTCATTCACACCTTTCGAAATATGTTGTAGTTGACTTGGTGCAGCTAAGTCGATGAGGATTCTTAGTTTAATGTTTTTCCAGGAAATGTGATACTGGTGAAATCCTAATGTCCAGAGCTCCACCAGTGCTGTGTTTCCTTTTTGTTGAATCCCATGTGCAGACACACCTGGATATCTGCTTGCTGCTGTACAAGCACTCAGATTTCTGCCAGTGTAAGCATACTTGAGATACACGGAGAATGTGCAAATGCATGAGTAAATACCACCAGGGTCTTGCTCAAAGTCCAGTGCGTGTGAAGGTACGACTGTATATGTGGCGCAGGCAAAACAAGAACTACCTTTGAGCATGTTATGTATTCTGATGACAGGAATTATTGGTTATAACAGTAAGTAGAGGCTGACTGTTACGGATGTTTGGGGACAGATGCCCATATTGGGAAGTAAAACATTTCTGCTACTGAATATGTTGTTATTAAACCCTCATGACAAAATAGTTGTAATTGAGGCTTGATATTTTACTTAAACCATGTTTTTTTAAGTTAAGATAAATAAAAGAAAATACAAATACAATCAGATGAACTTGAGTTAAAAATAAACATATTTCTGCATGTTTTAAGGTTAATATATTATTTTACATTAAATGTAGATACCGATATGTCCTTGAAAGGCCCACATCAGCCAATATTTATCGACCAACTGATAAATCTGTCAGGTTCTACAACAAAGTACCTGAAAGTTATCCTGACCTAATCATGTCTTTCTTGTTCTAGTGCTGAAGTGGTCAAAGGAGCTGAATCATCTAATTGTCTTTCTGCCGCTGACAACCTCAAACCTCAGTGTGCAGACCTGCAGAGCAAAACTTACATCTCTGAGAAGAAGGTAATAATAATTTATGGAAAAATACTGGGTGGTCATCGCACCTGTGTATATTTCACACTTTTATACAATGAAATCCTTTTCCAGTTCCTCATGGCAGAGAAGGAGTATTGTTACACAAAACAAAATGAGATCAGTGTGTATTTTTGCTAATAAGAGGCAATATACTGTCAGTCTGAAATAGTCTCTGCTCTGCTGCAGGCACAGATGACGACAAATACACAGGGCAGCAGAACTAACAGAACATTAAACTACACTCTTTGAACTGTGGTGTCATTGTGTGTGTGGTTTTTATGTTTTACACAAACTTGGTTGATACCATCTGGATGCTATTTGGCCTTAAGTGGACTATTTTCAAGCCAAGATAGTTCTGTCTCTTATCACATGATGTACCGTCTGCCTCTTATCACTGTCTCCCACAAATCCCCTCCTCCTTTTTCCTCGACTGACCTGAACATTCACTGTTTTATCCAACTGCATATCTCTATTCATCAAACTATAACAACAAATGTAAAGTATATAATTTAAATGGTTCCCCTGGAATCTAAAATTATGATTAAGTACTTATATTTAATCAATATGTTACAGCACCATTGCCTAAAATCCCTCACACGTCTCCACTCTGCTTGAATTCGCAGCATCTATTAGTGTCTTGTATTGAGGAGCGTCTACTTTCACTGGAAGAGGCACGCGGCGCCCTCCAGGTAGAGATTCTGGAGAACACAGCCTGCGGGGAGACGCTGGAGGTGCTGGTCCGTGAGCGCTGTCTTCCTGTGGAGCTGGAGAGGTACAACCTGTTCATAGGAGACCTGGAGAGGGTGGTGAGCCTGCTGTTGTGCCTCTCTGCTCGGCTGGCCAGGGTGCAGAATGCATTGAGCACCGTGGACCAGCACACAGATGCAGAGGAGAAGGTGAGAGACCAGTCATCTTTTTTCAGGGTTCAAGTAGAGTTCAGGTTCTGTTTTCCCTCTTTATTTTTGTATGAAAGGAAATGGCTTATAAGAACTTTAAACTCACCTTGAATAATTTAATGCTTTTATATTTGATCAAGTTGTGTAGTTGTCATTTGCCATTGTGGATTGTTTTCAAAACGCTTGTTGGTTGGGGCACTGTCGCCTTGCGTGTGGAGCTGGCTTGTTCTCCCCGTGTCTGTGTGGGTTTTCTCTGGCTTCCTCCCACAGTCCAAAGGGGTTAGGTTAGTTGGAGACTCTGAATCCACCGAAGGTGTGAGTTTGAATGTAAATGGTTGTTTGTCATTGTCTGTTAAAGATACAATGGAGATCACCTCTCTCCATAGGTCATTTGGAATTGGCTCCAGCCCCCTGACTCTTAAAGGATAAGCGTAATAGGTAATTGGTGCATTCAAGGACCTTCCAAAACCTGAGATTTCTTCTCAAGAAAAATGCATTTACATAATCCTTGTCACAATTTAAGCAGCCAGTCATAAAAAACACAATGTGATTATTGTCAGCTCTTATCACACAAGCTGTAAATGTCTGTCACAGTAAAAACGCACAGATTGTGACTGAACGTGAAACATACTTTGACTGGTATTTGGGGTTAAAGGTCAACTGACTCGGTTAATGAGATTTGACGAAAAACCTACTGATGTGCTCTAATGCACCACCACATGCTCTGTAGACCCTGCATCATGTTTATGGTGCTACCTCTTATGCCTGAAGCTGTTTGCACATAAACGCTGACGATGACAGTAAAAGCATTCAGCCTGCGAGTGTTCCTGGTGGAACATTATGTCATGATAAAGTGCGGCTCTTTTAGTTCCGCTGAAAAACGATCATGAGTGTTGGAAGTGCGCAGCTGCTCCCATGCCCTCAGATATACTCTCGTTCTGTTTACTTTAGAACAGCAAACAGGCCACTTGGGAAAAGTTGAAGGGTGACTTTAATGAAGTCAAGGTTTTCTTGCCGTGTGGAATTCAGAAAATGTTGTCAGGTTTTTTAGAGTTTAATTGGCCATTATTTGCTTATCTGTGTTGAATCCTGAAGATTTATCAGACATTTAAAGGCCATTATTCATTTTTTGTTCCTAATGGTTTAATATATAGAGAAATAATGACATGAATTTATTTGCTGTCAGTCAGTGAGGTCTGTGATTTTAAGTTCTTCCTCATCATCGTGAGTGTGATTATCTGTGATTATCCTGTTTTAGTCTGTTTCCCAGTATTTTTCAGCATCAAATTAGTTTTGCATGGATGCGTTTGATTTCTAGATTTACCCCTGAAAGGGCTCTTTGTTGGTCTGTCTATCTGTAAAATCCCAGCTGAACGTGTTGCGTACTGAGGGCTTGTTAGAGGGCTCATTTCTTTTCTTGCTGTTATCAGCAACACGGGTATTTACACTGACTCACCGAAACTGCAGCCTGGTTTCGATGGCATTTATATCTACCCTGCCCTCTGTTGACTCAAGGAAAGACTGCACCTCATGACCCGTGGCTGTTTGAAACATGATCACACAACTTTTACAGCTTGAGTGACATATTACCTTTCCTACATATTCAGTTAAAAATGCAAATCTGACACTTGTCATTGAAAATAAAGCTCTTCTCCTAGATATCTTCATGCTCTGTCCTTGTAAAAGCATGATACAAATAATATTTGAAATATTGTACACAACTCATCTCAAGCAGTGAGATCTAACCCATCTCTTTGTCCCCAGTGTGATGTATAATTTAAGATCAGGGATGATTTATAGTTTTCCTTGTCCTCTCTCCACTCAGCAATCTCTGGACAGTCGCCACCGTCTGCTGTGCAAACAGAGGGAGGATGCCAAAGATCTGAAGGATAACCTGGATCGCCGAGAGAACCTGGTCTCCACCTTCCTGTCGCGGCAGCTGTCACCCGAGCAGCTGCAGGACTACCGGCTATTTGTCCAGACCAAGGCCTCGCTGCTCATCCGGCAGAAGGACCTGGAGGAGAAGCAGAGGCTGGGAGAGGAGCAGCTGGAGGCGCTCGCCAACAGCCTCCACCTTTGAGGGGCGGAGAGGCAGCTGAAGATTTCTCCTTGTTCTTTACTTGCCTTGAAACAGGACGTGCGGAAGTTTTGTCTGTGCCTCATACAGACGCAGGACATGGATTATAAATGTTCGAGCTGATATCCCTGACCCTTCGCACCCTGTCATGACTTTCTTTTGTCCTTTCAAAAGAAGAGAGCAGGGGAAATGATCATGTAGTTCAGCTCTCCTCTCACAACTACAGGCTCTACATGAGATGAGCATCAAAGACTGTTGAGACTGAAGCTCGATGCCTTTCTCTCCCCCCCCCGCGGGCGCCCAGGAGGCTCACCCACTTTCCGCCCGACGCCCCTCTCAGTCTGCACATCTGCATCTGAGGACTTGTCCCCCGTTGTACTCGTTTTCTTTGACTTTAAACAGAACGCCTGTTTTCTGTTTCTCTGTGTGCCTTGCTGTTGCTGTGGAGCGTTTTCCATTAGAGCTGCTGTGTGGAAACTTTGCGTCCCCTGTTAGCAATTCAGTAACTGTCCTCCTTGTTTTTTCATTAGGATGGCGGTAGTGCTCTAGCCCTGTATCTGCACCCGTGGAAACCTGTTATAAGCTTTAAGATTGTATAGGGCTTCAATGAAAGAGTGGCCTGAGAGGGGCGATGTACTGTATCATGTCAGTAAAATGTACAATAGATGTAGAAGATATAATCTTTTTTTTATGTTCTTATTTTTTAATGTTTCAAATTAAGGCACTAAAAACCAAAAAAGGTGAAATGAAAAAAAGCACTTTGTAATGATACATAAATGCACATTTCTTCAAATCAGATTTCTTTTCAAAAGTAATTTCAAGTGAAAGCCTTACTCCATCCAGTTAACTTTTTATTACTTTATTTTACTTCTTCTGTTTGTTGTGTCATTCATTTCTTAATAGGAATTGACTGTATGTTTTATTAAAAAAGGTACATGAGCACACACAGCAACTACAAGGATTAAAATTCGTTTCTGGTTAATTTCATACTTCACATTCTAAAGTTTATATGATTTCATGCTGGAGCTGATCCTCGCACTGAGGTACTAAACCTCTTCAAAGCATTTTATAACTGAGCAACAATCATATCAACGTCTTCAGAAGTGACACGTGATACTTGAAATTACTTTTTGATAAGAGCAAAGTCCACAATCTTCACTTCAGGTGTCTTAAACAAATTCTATATTCACTACCTCCACAGTGTAGCCCCGAGCAGACACATCTAACCTTTAACTTTATTAAAACACATTAGTAATTGAAAAGCTCTTCTTGACCGCTGTAAAACACAAATCACTTTTCCCACAAGAATCTCACATCTTTGAACAGCATCTGTACTTCTTATTGATATTTGTAATTAGTTTTTGATGACTGTATAAATTTCTTTTGTATTGATTCCTCGACCAGACACATGGGATAGTTGTTTAAGAATGATGTGAGTGTGTGTGTGTGTGTGTGTGTGTGTGTGTATATTTGAAATCATGAATTCCTTAATTTTGTCTGGTTGTCGGAACAGAAAAGACAAAACTTCTCTCTGTTTGCTGCATTAGTTTTCAACAAAACTCCTATGAAGTCTTAAGATTATCAGAATATTTAAGTGATCCAGTGTATGGGTTGACAGTTGTGTATATTTATTGAGGAACAACAAAAAAACGTTGAACAAGTGGACAACTAAAAAGCCAGTTTTCTTCAGAGAGAGGAAACTCCTCTCCCCTTCAAAATATTATCATGTTTTTAGCTAAACAGCTTCACCCCCACCTCTAAAACATTTCTGTGGAGATTTACGCCTGTGTCCCTCGGTTTGCTTAACAAATGTATGTTTGTTTTGGCCTTTGTGCTGACGCAGGGCCGAGGGTTTAGAAAAGGCTCTGGTGTTGTTCCCTGCAGCTCGCTGGAATTCCTAAAGTATGCAAAAGACCAACATTTTGGAGAAAGCGAAGACTGCGAGGAAAAATACACCCACAAAGGAGCAACACATGGATAAATACTCTGTTGTATGTGCATGTGCAGAAAAGATTTAACAGCACAGGTCGCAGAAAAGAGGGCTATTTTCTTTTTTTTTTTTTTGGGAAGTAGGATTATACTTGTTTAGTTGGGGGGGATTTTGTTTTGAATGCTGCAGGCGTGTGACATTAATATGAACAGAATCTGTTTAAAACCCAAGAAGGAAAGACATATTTCAGTTTCATGTCCCAGCTGATGGGACGACAGATGAGACATTTCGAAATCCACTTTTGTTCTGCTAAATTTCACTCCTGTTTTCTGTTCAGAGTTTGAGTTGTGTTTTTTGTGCCTGTGTGGAGTTGTAAATTCCATGATGTTTGTAATATTGTGAATAAATTAAGCTCTCCCTCTCATACTGTTGTTGTACATTTCTTATTTCTCTTCCTCAGGGAACTTGTCAAAGGTCAAAAGAACATTTCTCAGTAGACACCTGTGATAAGGTCTGATGTTTCCTCAGTGGTCAGGCTTTTCTCAGAGTTCATCTCTGCCCTCTGTAGGCGCATAAACACACTGCCTCTGAGAATCCACTCATTCACTCTCATTCCTCCCACATTTCAATTCAAATGTATTTGTTGAAACTATTTTTCATCGTATGTGGGGGAGAGGACAACCACGTTTTACACCATTAAAAATCACACCTGTAAATCATATTTTGTAAATTATTCCATACAATCAACAACAGTCAATGCAATATAGAAAAAAATGTTTGTAAATGTAAGAAATAAAAAGGGAGACAAATTTCTGATGGATAATGTGACTTCAGACATGTTGCCTCTACAGTTATCCTCATGTTATATATAAAGTGGGACATTTAGTTGTGTATGAATTTTTCATTGCTCTCACTCTTAACATTTGTTGGATATAAATAAATATTTACATATTTCACTTGCTTCAGGAAATAACTTCTTCACTCTGCGATGAGAATCATAGACTGGCTACCGCTGTCATATTTTACAGTAAATACTATATATTTGCTTTATATAATATTGTGTTTGATAAAGTTTTGACCATCACTGTAAGAAAATGATTTGATTTTGTTGACACATGGGGGGGGGGCTGTATTTCCCTCATCTCTTTCACCCTGATCGGCCTCGTTTGCTCACAGCGGAAGTCCGTCCAATTTGTTTGTCAGTGACAACATAAGCTGATTAAAAGAATGAACCGAACGGGTTGAGGGAAAAAATGGATTTCGTGTTGGCAAGTAGAGGAAAAAACCCCGGGAGGCCGGTGAGGGACAGTGGACAGCACTTAGTTTAGACCTCCATCACAATCATGGCATCAGGGACATTAAACACAACACGGGGAATTCTAAACAAGAAAGATCTTTGTCACACACTAATTGCATGTTAATCAGGTTTAGCAGTTGCCACATAGGCGTAGCATACAGTGTGTGTGTGTGTGTGTGTGTGTGTGAGGAAACAGGGCGGCCTGAGTGTTGCAGCAGCACTTCTGTCACAGTGCAGGATAATGACGAGCTTTGTCTCAAGAGTTATGGTGGATGAAACATCAACTTCAGAGGGTTTATCTTTTTATTGCCTCGTACCACTGCCACAATAATTGTGTCATAATCGACAGTGTCTGCGGGAAGGTTCAATAACTCAGTTATCAATAACTCAGCGACTCAGGGTTTGTTCAGATTAGTGGTTTCACTTTTCAACCTGAACCCTGAACTCCTCCATCAACCTTCACACACAGCTCACCGGGATTTATTGACTCTTCATTACAGCAGATGGTTCTGTTGAAGCTCTGCTATAGTCAAAGCTAATTTTACACACACACACACTCACAGGGGAACGGTTTAGCATTCCGGACCCTCCTCGTTATTTTGTGTCGGTTCATTTGGTGCCAAGCTGAAGGAGCAAGGAAGCAGTTAGCTTAGCTTAGCATTAAGACTGGAAGCAGAGGAAAACAGCTAGCGTGTCTCTGTCCAGCAGCTCCCACACGCCAATAAAACGCCAATTATTGTGTTAAATGAATCAATATACTAACACAACACTCACAGTGTCATTTAACATCATGGCTTTGATTCAAAGGACTTGCATCTGGCTCATGTTGCTGACCACGTGTCGGCCTTTCTCCTCCGAGCAGCAGCAGCAGCAGAATAGAACATTTGCTTAATAAAACCTCGAGGCTCTAAGATGAAAATATCGTCTTGACGTAAAAGTGGGGGGGGGGGGTTGACATCATGACATAAGACAACTCGAGGCGGGGACGGGTGGGGGGGGGGGGGTGGGGAGAATGAGGGGGACCGCAGGATGCAAATACCATTACTAAACACTGCTATTGCTTTCCTGCTGACTAAGCACGTCATCTTCCGCAATGTGACGACTCCTATTTGGTGACACGTAGTCATATCTGTTGAGGAAGATGAGCCAGGACAGACAGGACAGAGAGGGGAGGAGGCAGCAACGTCAGTTCTGAGATGACTGCTCACACACACACACACACACACACACACACACACATACACACACCTTCAGACATGCATGTGCAATACACACAATAACACACACTCATCCCCAGACAGCTGCTCATCTGGCTGAATCACAGCTGCCTCGACAAGCTAAAAAATGGACCTAAGCCGTATTTCAAGAGTTTTGACACGTACAGGGAGTCTAATGATTTATGAACTTCCCACACACACCTTAATGAATAACACAGCCTCTGCCCTCTCAAGTAAAACGTATGTGACTCAGTAAAACCCAGCATCTGTTTTCTTCCAGGGTATAACCAGCGGACGTTCTCTCGAATGCTTCTCAGTGTTTAATTATTAATCTGTTATAAAGTGAAGCGGTGAGGAAGAGAGTTTTTCTAAAAGCTCCTCAGAGACACAAACATTTCACAGTTTTATGAATTTATTTTGTTGCTGTTACAGGTTTACTTCCCCCATAAGTCAACACCCCCCCCCCCCCCATTTCTTTTTTTTCTGCATCTGGAAATCGAGAGTCTGATTATTTCATCACTTTCAGTTCAGTTCTGACTCAGAGACGAAAACACAGGAGAACAAGTCAAGTCTTTGAAATCAGTAACAAACTGTCTTTGTTGCAGATTATATTTTGAGGAGAACAGCCATTTAGAAACCCAGTTACATTCCTGAATGCAATAAATGCAACATTTGTAAAAAAGGCTGCAGTTTATTTTCAATTCCAAGAAATAGGAATATATTGCACGACAAAAAACAAGTCACTGATGTCAATTAAATAACTGGTTTTAGTGCTTGGTCCTGTGTTTTGCTGCCAGAACTGAAATGCTACAGTAAAAATGTATTCAGTATATATAAAGTAATAATATCACACCTGTCAAAATGTATTGCTCAGCCTGTATTCAAACAAAATCATTAGAAAGACAGACTGAGAAGACCAAGAGACCACAGACAATGATTAATAAGTCGGACGTTTGATTCACAATTGGAAACACAAACCTTTAGATACACCTCTTATAGGAACCCAAATGTAAAAATCTAAAATCTGCTCATTCACAGTTAATGAATTATCTCCGGAAGTTGTTAACTGATAGAATCAACAGTTCAAATCATTATTATTTCAGTATTTGTCAGTTTTTTTATGAAAGAAGCCTCAAAATCAGTCACATGTCAACATCATCTTTCAGGTAAGACAAGAGAGAGTTCTTCCTCTACATAAAAGCTTCTGATAGAGCTCTCGGTCTGAAACCACCACTGCTGCTGCTGTCCTCTCTCTCCTCGGCGGGGTCCTCGCTCTGGGAGTAAATTGCTGCCCTTTGCTTGTGCTTCTTCTTGTGGCCCGTCATGTGCGGCTGGAAGAGGCGGCTTATTGAATGAAGACCCTTGGAGAGATCTGGGAACAGCTCTGGGTCTTCTTTCTCGGACGGGGCCCTGTCCGGAGCCGGCTGGACCTTGGGTTCACACAGCATCTCTCTCACGCTCTTGGAAACACCCTTGTGCAGATAGTGGTAGGCCCTCTTCCCGCAGTTGTCCCTGACCCTCACGTCGGCGCCGTGCTCCCCAACCAGCGTGGCCATGATGTACTCCTGGTCGTGCAAGGCGGCGATGTGCAAAGGAGTGTAACCGCCATGTGTCCTCGCGTTTATGTCGACTTCAACTCCCCCTTGCCTCGACAGGTCAACAATCTTGGTGAGCATTTCGCTGTTCCCGCACTTGGCTGCCCAGTGCAGGGCTGTGAACCCTGACATGAAGTCCCTCTTCTCGGCCAGCTGGTTGTCTCTCAGCAGCAGGCCGTACGCCTGGCTCCAGTGGCCGGCGGCACACTTCACCAGCCACTCGTGCTCTGACTGCTCTAGGGGAATCAGGGAGGGAACCCTCGTCTCTTTCTGCTCCTCTGAAGCCTTGGTGCTCTTCACCGCCCTCCTCAGCTGGGGCGAGCCCACCCTGTCCTCCACTGAAGGGGGTCCTCTCTTGTATCTGTGGGCATCTGGTGTTGGACTTTCAGGAGGATCATCTGGGTCCACCTTCAGCTTGCGGACCTCCACCCTGGTGGCGCTGGGAGGCACTCTCAGAGGCAAGGCGAAAGGTTTGCTCTGGAGGGTTTTGGACTCTGTTGCTTCACCCCTTGTCGAGGAACCATCTCCCTGGCTCTGGATCTCAAAATTCAGCATCCTTTTAACCCTGGTGTCCGTGAACCTGGTCCTCTGCAGAGCCAGCTGTATGGGACACAGGGATTCAGTTGGGTTGTCACTACTTTCACCCGCATGATCCACTTCAGGAACATCTGACTCGTCTTCTCCTGGATCCGCAGAGCCCTGCTCCCGCACAGGTGGGCGCTGCTGCTCCTCACCTGTCCCCGCTGTCCTTTCACTCCCCGGCTCCTCCTCACGGCTGCGGTCGGTCTGGTCTCCCTCCAGTAAATGCTGATACACTTTCTTGACGACAACGTAGCGGACACCGTCAATTTCTCTGACGACGGCGACGTTGTTGACGAAGGTCTTGAAAAGCTCCCGGTTCCTGTCCCTCTCTGCGGGATCCACGCAGTCCACGCAGCCTTTAAACTTCCTCACCAGCTCGGACTTCTTCACTCTGCCTCCCTCTGATACGAGCAGAGACAGGACGGACTCCTGCGTCAACGCCATGATGTTCACACTACTCCAGGATTCACTCTGGTTCAAGTTAAAATGGTTTAACTCCGGTAATAGACGCTTTGTTTCACCTTTGTCCCGGAGTCAGGGCAGCACCTCCACCTGGCCGCTCACTTCTCCTCCTCCTCCTCCTCCTCCTCCTCTTCCCCACCTGCAGGAGGCTTTTTCCGGTAAAAGTGCGGACGTGGATACAATTTGAATAAAATATGCAAACTTCACTGAGTTAAAGTGTCTGTTCTCTGCTGACGCTGGGAAAAAGTTAATCCTTTCTTTCTTTCCATTTTTCCTTCTTTCTTCCTGGGTTAGAATTAAACATGAAAAATGATTTAACATCGATACTATAAAAGTCTGAAATGTTGTGTTCCATTTAATTACTAAGTTATTAATAATAATAAAATAATAAATAATACTTTCTATACAGAACTTTGTTATATATAAATAATCACATAATAAAATAATAATATAATAACTCCCCCATCATTAGCCTGCTATTACTGATTGAAATAATATACCAGTAACATTCTCTCTTGTAACACACACAAGAAATAAATGACATTTAATTACGTGAGACAATGTCCTCCTTTCTTTATGTATATAAAACATGACCAGGACTTCTGACGGTTCTGAAATATATATTTGTTTGGCCTGGTAATCTGTTTATTGGGTTATTCTTGTAGCCAGTAAAATACTGTGTGTAACATGTGTATGTGTGTATGTTTCTCTCTTTATATGTGAGTTCATTTCTAGTATGTCCTCTTTTTTTTTAACGAAATGATCTTTATTTGTCTTTGTCCCATTGTTGTAACTTTAAATAAAGTGTCCTGATAACAGCTGTGTTTGTTTTATCAATAGTATTATCACCCCCCCCCAACATGTATTTGTTGTTTGAAGCTGGATGTCAGCAATAAAGCCCTCAGGGCACCAGGACTGCAATACCCACAATGCACTGGTAATAAGATCAGACTATAAAAATAATGATAACACAGCTCGTTCTGATTGTCTGAGTCACATTATAGTAAAATGTGCATCGTGTTTTATTCTGTTGTCAGAGCATCACCTGAGCTCCTGATGACACAAAGACAATACAGTCTCTCTTCACTCTTCTACACTAATTAAAATCTGTCTCCTGACATGGGGACACATCCCACCCCCCCGTCTGCCCCCCATCCCACCCCGGGATCGCTGCCTCCTGTCCGGGCTTGCAGCGTGAGAGCAGCGTCACATTCCTGGAGCGGAGTTCCGGAGCGGCGGCCATATTGGAAGCTGTCTGTCCGGCCCAAAGATGTCAACCACGACGTCGAGATGATTCACCCCTCCTGGCTGCGGTTTAATCGTAGAACCCGCCTGGAAACACACACACACACACACACACACACACACACACACACACACACACACACACACACACACACACACACACACACACTGGAGACTTTAAATGATCAAAAATAGAGAATATATCACGATCAACTCAAATAAAAGTATTTATGATGAATGAGAAGGGAAACTAAAAATCGTGATAATTGTGCGGAGCGAAACGCGGACACCTACCTCACTCAACAACAGTTGATAACTCTTTAATTCAATTATTTATATTTTAAAACACCACCTAGCTCCATTACCATTTAATCAATATATTATTCCCCAGTTCTATCAACCCCACTTCCTGTCAAACCCTTTTGTAAATGCAGTCTGTGGTCAAACCGAGGGAAATACACGATTCAGCCTGCAAACGAAGGGGAAGTGAAGTGTCAGGGAGCGCTCTTGTCGCTTAGCTGGTTGCTAGCCTCCCTCCCTCCCTCCCGGTGCCTTCAGCAGCTCTCCCCCGCCCTGGGTGTCTCTTCTCCCGTCACACTACAGCCGCCTCCCGCTCACTCGGTAGTTTGGCACCAGGCTAGCAGCAGGCTAGCACGGAGAGTCGAGGGCTGCTCCCTTTCGCCTCAGCTCGGTCACACTCGCCGCCGCACATTCCGCACCATGGCTGCCACGGACGTTGACGTGTTTTCGGTGAGTGGAGGCGCATTTATCCGCTTTTTAATCGGAAACGTTTGCTGAGTGCAGCCGCGGGAAGAGAACAGACTTCGGGGTTGTGATTAGTAGAAGTGTGGGTGTTAGCCGCTGTGTAAGCTAACCGAGCCGCCTCCCTCAGCCCCTCTGTCCGCTCTCTGGAGCCTGGTGTGGGGCTCAGTCGAGGTGGTGGCACTGGTCCCTGTCATGGTTCCTCTCACTTCACACAAACGGACGCTGCCATCGTTGAGCGAAACAATGTGCCACGTAACGTTTATTTCCGTTATTGGAATCACGTATGGCTGAATACTGGGGGTGTAGCGTGGGGAACAGTTCACAGTTTATGTTATTTACAAGTGGCTGCAAACACTCAAGTCTGCGAACACACGTTAACGCTTCAAGTCACAACACTCAGCGGCCAGCAAACACGTGAAAATGCTATAAAACTGCAGTTGGTTGCTGTTAAGTCAATGTTGTTCACCACAGTCCCTGTAGCATGAAGTGACTGCAGTTTTGTTGTGTAAAACTGCAGTATTACTTTGAATTAATACTGCATGATGCTCTCGCAATGTGTTCACATGTGGTTTCATTTTAACTTCCTCTTCAGGGGTGGAAAATTATTTTGAACCTAGTGGTTAAAATGCTTTAAAACAGGATATAGTTGTTATAAAGTCAATGCTCTGTACTACTGAGACAATAGGACCGTTAATATGTATTTATTTATGAGTTTAGTTGTGTAGAACTGCCATATTATTTGGATTTAGTCAACAGCACTTAACACTATATAATGTCCTATTTGGTATTTTGTGCAAAGTTAAACTTTTCTTCTTATGTTATATTTACTCCAAAGGCCATTTCATGACAGATGCAGAACTATTGCTGATACTCTGCTTCATTTCTCTGTGCGTGTCTCAGCAGTAGGTTGGGCACACAAGTATGCATGCATCCTGCATTATTTTCATTGTGCCAAACCCTGTTGTCATTCAAGTGTAACCGTTTTTTCAGCTTTATCATGGTGATGCAACACCAGCTGAAGATAATAGCGACAATACATGATTGGGTAGGCAGCTCTGTATGTGGAGAATTTACAGTCACACATCAAAGCATGCATTATGGAGAACTCGACATTTTAGTGACGAGGCGAATGCACAGGGGGAGATTTCAAAAGGGTGATTAAGTTTTTGGCAGATGCCTGAGGAGATCCTTGTGGTGTGGAATTGGACAGTAAGCAGCACTGAGCTGCAGGGATAAAGAGATTAAGAACACACTCCGGGCCACTCCTTCCATTTATTGGTGCAACTCTTGTCTACGAAGAAAAAGAAGGAAGAGAGGATCCCAAAAAAAAAAAAAAAAGGGTCCAGAGAAAGACATTGCACAGTTGACATTTAGGAACATGTCCAAGAAGGAGTTCGGGTTGGCGGAAGATATTGCGGGTTTGCGACTTCTTAACTGTCTCTTTTGGGATATACGAAATTGGAGGGCTGATTAATGAGAAAAATGCTGAGAATGCAGCGAAACAGGCCAGTGCTAGGAGCAGCATAGTTGCCTGACAGTCTGACTTCCTGTCTAACTTTTCGGAACTAAGTGAGACCATATTGAACAAACTCGCATGTGTGCGCCTGGCAGTTTGTGTATAGGGCACGCTCTTAATTATGTGCAGCTATTGATAGGGATGTGTGGTTGGTTGCATTGTTGGCCCACATCAATCCTGTCCAATGGAGGTTGTAGCTTTCGGATTACTTTCTAGGCCAGAGCTGCATGAGGTGATCGATGTAGCTAACAACTGCTATTGTTCTTTTCACTCACTGATTGCTTTAGAGTGTGTAGCATAAAAAGGATGTTGTATATGTCAGTGATTATGTAATGAAATGGCCTACAACATATTCATGTACAATGCTTGCTGACCCTGAAGAGTATCGTCTCTCCCGTGAGGCCTGCTTGCGTAAAATTAAATTAGCTTCACAAAGTGCTTCAAGGCAGGAGATGTGGAATGACACATTGTGGGGGAAGGCTTGTACTTTTAGAGAGTTGATTTGTTTGTTTGTTGTTAACTTGTGAACTCATAATTCACATATATTCTCCAGTTAGATTTAATTACAGAGTAATATGAATCAGTCTACATTTAATTCCAAACAAATCAGAGGACTTATAACACTGTCCCCTAAACCGGAAACCTTAGTGATTGCTTTCCCCGTCTGCTCGTTGATGAGGTCAGATTGTAGGTCGGGTTTACTGACTGTTTGTGTGTCATTAGTGTTGTAAGCTGTACATAGAACATGCAGGCCAAAATTGCCCAGAGGCAAGTTTGTCAAATCCAGTGTTGTAGATGAATAATGACAGCCCAGCTGCAGTCTGTGGTGATGAGTCAATATCCATGTATAGAATAGGTTCAAGTTTTTTTTTCTCAAAGACCAGTTCAGAGCTCAAAATGGGGATGCTCTAAAATAGCGTTCAAATACCCAAAGCTAAATGGAGATTTTGAGGCTGTACTATTTGTTGTTGATGTCATAAAAACCACCAGTGTTCTCTTTTGTTTGAATGAAAGAGTCACAAGTTTGATCCTCGTAACAACCACTGAAAACCATCAGCAGTCTGTTGCCTGTTAAAATATGGGTTTACAGCTCAGAGGGCTTTTATTATGTATTATTCACCTCTAATGGGATGTAGATGCGTTTTTCATCACTGTGGACACAATAAAAACTGCTTTTATTTACATTTGTTTCCGTTACATGGATATTTCTATGCTGAACAATGCAACTTGCACAAGTCATGAATTTGAATGCTCGGATCAAGTCAGTCTTGGCTCATTTGCTTGACGCTGACATGGCTGAGCCAGCACCAGCAGAGTGGACGTGGACATAAAACCGATAGAAAGTAAAAAAAAAAGGGATGGTCATTTTTCGGACATTTTATACCGTACAATAGTGAGTGTAATGCCAATTCAGTTGGGTTGTGATGTCTGTTAACATAAAAGACAGAAAAAGATAAAAAAGCATAAGGTTATTTTCTTGAGTCAAAACTATTTGCAACACAAGTATGTGCCAGATTTCTGTTTGCATCCTTTGTTTCACAAACACCTCACAATGAGTCACATAAGATTCTGAAATTACTAACTTCACTCTACTAGGATCCACATTTTTGTGCACTCTATGATTAAATCAACTTCACCTCTCCTCGGTCATGTTCATACCTAGTCTAGATCTTGAAACAGGAATGCTTTTCATCTTACTCCGTTCAGTGAAAGTAAGGAAACTGCATCTTTTTTAAAGGCCCTGTAAAGGTAAGTGTGCTTTACATCTGTCCCATAAAATGGTTCCTGTCTCTACTCCTGTCTCTCTCACTCATTTTCCCCTGTCGGGCACACAATAGATGACTAAATAAAGCTGAGCAGGACCATGCAATTTTTGTGTAGGAGTGTGAGACAAGACAGAGAGAGAGCGAATGCATCTGATTAGACAAAAATCAGAGAAAAACTTGTTTGTCTATGTGTGCTTGTGGATTCCTTGTGTGCTTCATCTGCATTTCAACCAACAACATTTTTACCATTACAACATCACCATCCGCACAAGTAGCAGCACGACAATGGCTACAGCAGCACACAAGGACAAAATCTGTAGGTGGGGTTTGAAATATTGCAATATAAATTACTAGTTGGCTGCATAAGATGATCTGTATATGTGTTTGTGCCAACCCACATCCAGGTAACAAAGGCAAGTCAGTGTTGCTTTTTTCTGCTTCTCTAGCTTGTAAAGCCATTTTCAGATGTGCACTCTGGAAAATGTTTGGAAAGGGTTGGATGTTAGGGTCTGGACATATTCTGGTATTTGTTCTTCACAGAGAACGCAGCAGGAGATTGTCCGGCTCAGACACGTTCACAACAACAAAATGTCCAGATTAGGGGTGTAAGGCACACATTTATGGTGACACATCAACACTGGAATGGTCATCAAAAGATCACCAATCTCGCTCTCTTTCTAAGTTGACACCAAAGCAGCTTGATTTTCACACAACCCAGTCCAATTGTGACTAAGCAATACATGTCAATCTCCAAAAAACCCACCTCATCCTACAATTTTTTACCTCCTCTAGAAATAAGCGTCAGTAAATATTGTATATAAGAGGTGGAAAAAGCCCAGTTAAGTGATCTGAGGGGAAAAATCCTTACATTTGATCTGGTCTATTAATAGCTGACTGTGGAAACAACATTTAAGGCAAACCAAAGTGCACCTCAATATCCTGTAAATATTTGAAGCACTTTTCAAAGACCCTTCCCCCCTCTGTATATCCCCCCCACATAGAAGCATCAACTGCAGCGATGTGTGTCGAAGTCTGTCAGGTTGCTGCTGTCCGTCCGGTGGAGGCTCACTGAGGCAGATGCTAGGTGCAAATACAGGTCAGACACAAGTCAGGTGGGAACACGGTAGAAGGTGGAAGATAAGCCGAGGGGGTGATAGACAGAATAACAGCGGTGTCTGGTGAAAGATTGAACAACTGATTTGGAGGATTTTCGGTTCACATCAGGGCTGCTCACAGAAAAGGTCTCTCTTCATGGAGTTATCACGGTTTTGTCCTCAGTTATGTCAGGTTGAATCTGTGTCACATGCTGTATTTATTTAACCTTCTGGAAATGTGTTGTCACAGTTGGCTGCCTTGTGAGCATAGTTGAAGGTTGAGATGATTCAGCTTTTTGTTTTGACTCGTAATTCCAACAGCCGATTAGTGCTGGTAAAAATATAGGGAGATGTCTCTATAGCAGTGGAGTACATTGCAAATTAAAAGTGCTAATTCAGCGTGCTTTTCATGGAGCCAGTTTGCAGACATGTAATCCAACAATAAAAAACAAGCTAAAGTTGTAGCCTATAACATAATTCATGTTTTTTCTTTATGGGCTGGAGGAGGATGCAAGTCATTTAATAAGCAAAAATTTGGAAATGGGGCCGGACATGTTTCACTATCATTGAGTATTTTAAAGGCTAAACAATTGATTGCACCAGAAACATAATGGAAAAATGAATCCTCAATGAAAATAATAATTTAGCTTCTCATAGCTGACGCGAGAGCCTCTTTCTTCCAATGGTCAAAAAACCAACCAACACCCACTAACATCTGGCTTTTGTCTGCAGTGGGAATAGATACGATTGGCGTTCACTTCTTGGTCGGATGACTCTGCAGTAGACACAGGTTTTTATCGGCTCAGATTGGCGGTTATGGAAACATGACACCTTGGGAAAACGCGCTAATTTCTTTCACTTCTTTATTTTGGCAGTCTAAACGCTGATGCTGCACCTTCTCTACTGCAACATTATGATACACATTTGTGTACTTTTTGCTTTTTTACATCTTGGGAACAGTGATTTTTTTTCTCCCCTGCATGTCGTGCAAGATGCAACAGTGGTTTGGCAAGAGCAAGATTTTAGATTCAGTGTGTTGTCTCACATAACTCACCAGGAAAAAAAACCTAAATCTCATGTTCCTCATACTGGCAATGAGAAGGGAGTCAATCGCCTTTTTTGAGCTGGTTTACCCACGTTTAAAAAAGCTTTCTAAAAGCAATTATTAATTGTATTATTTGCATCTGTGCATTTTCTTCAGTTGCATGTCAAAATGTGAAAAACAAGGTGGTTCACATCAGCTGCAAACACACAACACTGTGAGTTGGCCCACATGAGTCGAGCCTCATTTCGTTCGGCGCAGCCATTTCCTGTTGGCCTGGTGATACAGTGGCCTGGGGACTGTGTTCTTTCTTGACCCAGGAGCAGTTACTCACAAGCTTTTCATGCTGCTGCTCTTCTACTTTCTGAAGTAGCCTGCATAGATTGAACAGATCAGTCACAGTTTTCTTAACCGTTCTTGTTGGTTGGTTATTTTCAGTATTTGCTGATTGGTGTAAATGCATTAGGAACTATGTAAGCCATCAGTGTTGTTATGCATTGTTGTTGAAATCAAGTGTGAGCACAAGATGGGAGTCACAGCTGGGTAATTTGTCCTTTTCTGTAGTTCTTTTGTCTGATCCTTTAAGATAACACTGATAGTCAGGTCCTACCTGTCAGCCTTGTGCAGACTTTGCAACTGCCACATGTGAAACCGGACATGAAAAAAAAACGAGCATGCATACCATTATTTATTCTTTCCTCGATAATAAAGCAAACACAAATGATCATTTTCTCTGATTTTAAACACTTCTCAGCGATCTCCAGAGTCATTGCACCGGTTTCCTTGCAGGCACGATACCAGAGGCCTCACCCTCCCCCTTAAGCAATCCATTCAGATATCTCCATGAGCATCATTCAGCAAACTGAATACCACAGTGAATAACAAACCAAGAATGATGGCCACTGCCACTTCCTCTTTCTCATCCCTGTAAACCCACGGCAAAGTGTATTCAGTCTCAAAACCAGCAAGACATGCATGTCAACATGAATAGGAGGTGCATCATGCCACGGAAACCATTGAACAGTTGCTTTTAGCATCTTAATAAAAGTTTTCCATCTTACACAGAAGTTTTTGAAAGTGACTACGCTGCTGTCTGAATTTCTATGAAGTATATTTCTTCATTTTGCTTGATGTTTTACAAACAGCACCACAGTTAAAAACATTCAAGGCATATTTACAGCTTGTATAGATTGTTTTGTTTAGATTATTTTGTGCTAAAGTGGTCTGACACTCACAGTGCTGCAGCTCAGCTCTTTGCTCAGCTCAGATCCGATTACTTCAGCTGTGTTCGCTGACTAATTACACACATGCATGATCGTGTGTGTGTGTGTGTGTGTGTGTGTGTGTGTATATATATCTATATATAGATATATATATGTGCTCATCCTGTATTGTACACTTCAGTTAGGTTAGCCTGCCTCCACCCCTCGGCTCAGCACAGCCAGGCTGCGTTCAGCTGAGCTCTGCTCTCTGGCCGCCTGCGCTCGGTGACATCAGCCTCTAAATATGCAGTCCGTCGTAGCTGAGCCAGACGAGCTCGGGTGGCCCCATTCATCTCAAGGTGCTGTCTGCCTCCCCTCCTCTACAGCTCTAACACACACTCAGCCTGCTTGCTCACCGGCTGTCTGTGCCTCAGTTAAGGTGGGATAGATAAGAGAGATCAGAGGTGAAACAGTTACAATCCAATAGTGTCTGTCTGTTGATCTTCGATTTGTGGTACATCATCGTCTTTGTGGTTGAAGCTCTGGGCTGCTCCTCCCCAAATGCAGATTGATTACAACAGTGTTTGTGCACAGCATGTGCAATAATCCAAAATAGCTGTGGTGATTGCAGATCATTTCTGAGTGGTGAAGTTTGTAAAGACTGAAGATAAATTGTTTCACATCATATATTTGCTTTGCTTCCAGTATGTAGCTGTGCTGACCCTTCAGTGCTGAACTTAAAGAAAACAAATTCTGTTAATTATACTTTTTAACATCCTGCAACTTTATAAATGACTTTTACTCCCGTCTGAAGATATTCTCATTTTCCATATTCAGAATCAGCTCATCTGTCCGGTTGTTTCGATCAAAGTGTGTGGAAGTGTCTGTAGCTGCTCCTGCTTGTGAAGGATTATTCTTGAAGCTCATCCTCACAGCAGGCCCTGCCCACCGAACTCAGTGTTAGTTGATGGGTTTAACATCTGCAGAATGAACCAAGGCACTTTGATGTTAATTTGCATAGGAATGTGAAGGCTTCAGCCTCTGTACCACCCAACTCTTCATACCTCTGACTAATGTCTTCTCCTTGTGTTTTCCTCACATGCAGCCAGACTTTTGAATTTTTTTTCAATATTTCTTTTTGTTTGTGTCTTTCAGAATGAAGAGAAGCGTAACCTGACTTTGGGCGGCCATGTTGGATTCGACAGCCTCCCTGACCAACTTGTCAGTAAATCGGTCACTCAGGGATTTTGTTTTAACATTCTCTGTGTAGGTGAGTGTCAAACTGCAGCCTGTATGCAGCATGTGCTCGACAGAATGTGTTGTGTCTTGCATACACTTGGTGACAGAAATGTCATGTTGCAACTTCCGAACATTTCTCTACATGTTTATTTTCTGACATGATAGAAAAGCACAGGCCACCCAGGTGTTGTCTTTAAAAGCCACGTCTGAAAGCCGATGAATTCCTCCCCTGAGACTGACTCACCTAACTCTCTCGCTCTCTCTGTCTTATCTCTCTCTGGTTGCTGCCATCCGCAGGGGAGACTGGTATTGGCAAGTCGACGTTAATGAACACACTTTTCAACACCATGTTTGAGAACGAAGAGGCGAGCCATTACCAGAACGGCGTGTATCTGCGGCCAAGAACTTACGACCTTAAAGAAAGCAACGTCCACCTCAAACTGACGATTGTTGATAGTGTTGGCTTCGGTGATCAGATCAACAAAGAGGACAGGTGAGCACAGTGAAATGGTAATAGATGATGTTAATTGTGACGGGACTAGACGATACAAATAACCTGTGTCAACATCAGCCCATAGTTGCCGTACTAATGAGAAGCTAGTCTTTATCCTGGAGCTGTTTTCAGATATGAAATCAGTGCATGTTAATAGGGGGCTGGCAGGAAAAGTTCCAGAAAATGTCAGGAGCAACTGACTTGGACATTTGCGTTCTCACATACAGCCTCTGGAAAATGAAATGAAAATGTGATGATGATGACTTCAGTTCATGTCTGGAAGCAGCTTAGTCATTGAAGTAAAACAAAGAATAAAATGTTGAATGATTTGATTTAAATATAATTTAGATGTCTAAAAATAACCTTCAATAAATTTAACCCACTTTTAAGCCAAACTCAGAGGTTTCGATCAACAAAACCAAACCATCCATGATAAAGAAGACATTGTGCATCTGACCGACATTGTCATTTATTGCCTCAGGACTGTTTTGATATATTCTGATAAATAATATTAATTATTTTGGCCAGATGTGTAAATACTCAGAGCACAGATTTTGCTGTCTGTCTAAATCAAACTTTCCTTTTAAAAATCCTCACTAGTTGCAAGATGACAGTGCTGTAAATTAGATCCAAGGGATGAAAATTAGAGAAACAGATAAAGACCAACATCATTCCAGAATTCTGCACATTCTCCTTTTCTCAGTAGGATGAAAATAGGAAGAAGTGGAGCAGCAATAAAGAAGAAATAGATTTTATTATCCTAATCTAACATTCAGCTGTGGAATGGCATGTTCTTGTTGTGACCTATCCAGCATGCAGCACTCTCACGCCCTTTGATAGCAGCTTTCTCTGCTGGCCGTATAAAATCAACATGCTGAAGGACAGACTCCTGCAGCCGACTGTAAATGCACACAGAGAGAGCTCCCAAAGGTCAGAGTTGGTGCATTCCACAGAGAAGATTGAAGATACATGCGATGGGAGTGAACAGACGACTGTTAACATGGTTCTGGCTGAGGATACAGAATCATTGTTTACTTGAATCTCACTCTCAGCTAAATAGAACATGGAACGTGATAATCAAGACGGTTGGTTGTTAATTTAGGTTATGACCATTGAACAATATCATTGTTAACATGGAAACATGTCAATAGATCTTAGTAGTAAGCAATAATTTTGGTTTACTGTTGTCACTCGTTTATAAATCAAAGATCTGATTCATGTCCGTAACTATGAGTTTGACACAATGAACTCTGTAATTGTTGATGTTGTTTTCTTTCTCTGGTGTTTACATTGTTCTAGATTAGACAAAGAAACCACTCAACCCAATGTAGAAATATAAAAAGTTACACATTGGCTTGCAAATCTCACCACTGGGAGTTGGAGTAAATGTGAAAGCAGAGGTGACACCAGCTGGAATCAATGAGACTGAGGTATTTGTGTCGTGGCCAAGCACAGCAACGTGATAGAGACCGACTGATTTATGAGTTGGCTGAAAAATATGAGCCTTTCAGACATATTGGTATCAGGGTTGATGTTTGCTATAATGCAAACTTTTATTTTATAGAATAAACAATGCAGAAAATATGTGCATTTATATTTACATTTAATGTAAAAAGGATTATTTTTTATTTTATATAATTTACTATGTATTGTTTTCTTTTTATTTATATTAATGTATAATGGTTTTTAAAGTTAAGCTGTAAAATATCATGTTTTTACTAAGCCTAACCCTTATTTGTCATAAGGCGCTGATAACATAATGTTGTATATATCAGCCGATATATAGTATATGTATATGTTTTACTCCCTTATTTTGGTATCGGCTCCTAACAATGTTTATCGGTCGGGCTCTACAACATAAGGAATCCACATCTGTGCAAGAACTAGAGCAGCGTCTGTTGGAAACATAATTTTGATGTTGGGCTGCTGGAATCGTGGATAGTAAACAAGTTTATTGAACATCTCCAACACAGATTATTACAAACGCAGAGATAAATTGTCTGAAAATGCCATTTGGTTTAGTGACTTGAATCTATGGTGACAAACAATCAATTCACTTGAAAGAGACTTGCATTCAGGCAGCATTGTGCAGTTTATTAAATACGTGGCTAATTGTTTAATGGTTGTTAAATCCCCCTTTAATGTGTCTTAAGTAAATCAACTAAAGCTGCAGATTTCAAGTCTAATGTGAATGTAATCTGAAACATCTTTGAACCGTCTCGTATCCCTTCCTGTTAGACTGGTGACTGTTGTGCTGTTGAAATATATTAAAAACAACTTACAGAGACAAACTGTGCTGCTGCATTTGCAAGCATAATTTTATCATTTGTAATAATCACTTAATCATTTGCTATTTAGTCACAGATAAACTTGATAATTGCTGCAGTGAGAGAGAAGTGCAGAATCAAACGGCTCTTACAGTCTGGCCTAATTGAATTGTCTTGTTTTGATTTACTCATTGCAACTAGAAGTGTGTTAACAGTGCATCCAAATGGAAAAAACTAAAAATATTCCTTAGGAAACACCAGCAAGAGACAGTTGTTACTGTCATTTTAGGAAATATGATTTTATTCATCCCAGCTGATAATAATGTTTCTGAATGTTTTCTGAATCAGAAATCCTGACATGTCCAGAACAGTGAATTTTTAATTGGACTTTTTGACAGATGTTTTTGAAATCTACTTTCAAAAAAAGAAACTGCTGTATCTAAAGATGTTATTTTTGGTTCATGTCATAGAGAGCTCATACGAAAATATCAGAAAAGTTAGATATTTTCAGATTGTCTATTCTTAGTTTTCATTGATTTACTGTTGATACTGTTGAGTCCGCAGGTCATCACAGTGCTGTGAGAGCAGACAGGATATTTTGCAGCCTCTGTGATTGGTTTTATCCAGACTCCCATATGCAGGACATAAAGTTCATGCAGCACTAAGCTGTACAACTCTAAGCTGAAATCTTGGCATAGAATCAGTTTGCATAGTTTCTGCAAACATAACTGTCTCCAGTTCATTTCCCAAGTGACGAGTCCATATTATTACCAGAGCACAAACAAGAGTGCAGATACATTTTTTTGTGCTTCACCAAAGTCGTAAATCCTCATGGTTCTCTCTTTGGCTGTCTTCTTCACAGCTACAAGCCCATCGTTGACTACATCGACACTCAGTTTGAAAACTATCTCCAGGAGGAGCTGAAGATCAAGCGCTCGCTGTTTAACTACCACGACACCAGGATCCACATTTGCCTTTATTTCATCGCCCCAACAGGACACTCCCTCAAGTCTCTGGACCTTGTCACTATGAAAAAACTGGACAGCAAGGTACACACAACAGAAACACAAACACACATCCATATGTTTATATACGTGCTATTCTTTTCCCCTTTGGCAAAAAGCACACTCACACCCCGAGTCAGTTCCCATTGAGTGTGAATAGTATCAGTCTACCGAAACCTGATCTCCCTTTTACTGGGACCAGTGTGCGTTTCACTGAGACACGGATATCCTTGATCCCTGAGCAAGGGTGTGGACCCTGTGTCCTAAAAGAACAAAGCTGAAAAGTAAAACGTTTCAGTGAACTGAACGTGCAAAGCTTCCATTTCAGCGCATAGGATTTCATGACAAGTTCACATGCCGTTCTTTGGAGTGAACTTTGGCTGTTTCTGTGGAAAAAGATTGAGGTTTGGACGCCAACAGTTATATCCAGATATTTGGGAAGACCTGTTGAGGAGGCAGATGTGTCACATTTTTTATGTCTCATCCATAAAATAGAAATGCATTCAAGATAGAACTCATCAGTTATTGTTGTAATGCATCCTTGTTATGCTGTGTTCCGCTTTGACATTTTCATAGGACAACACAATGCTCTATATGAGTCAATAGTCACATTCAGAGTCATATTGATTTCTGACTTTTTTTTATTGCTCTTGTGAGTATTACTACACAGCTTATTGGTCAGTGGTTTCGTGTTTTGCCATACACTCAATGAGTGCAGCTCACTGGAGACACCATCACTGGCGTGGCCTCAATTAGACAACTGGTGGGAAAAATCTCATCACAACAACACTTGGGGCATGACAGAGGGGAGGAGGGGTGAGAGTAAGGCTTGGAAAACAAGGGAAATATAAAGTCTAAGCTGCAGCCATTTCATATTTTAATGTTGTGGAAAAAACGATAGTTAAAAAACGATAGTTGTTCTTTGCTAGGGTTTCTCTTGAATTCTTCTATGAAAGGTTTAGTTCCACCATATTTCTTTACAACACACATAAAGTCTACCTGTTGACATTTTGTAAAAAAAAAAAGATTCAAAGCTGCTCAGTGCCTTAAACACAGCTAAACACATTCAGAGTGATTCTTCATCTTCAATCATGATGTCAAAGTTTGGTCAGTGTGGAAAACACATGTTTACTTTATTTCTGTATGCAACGGATACACAATGAGAGAAAAATAGATCTATCACTATTTTCAAGATCAGGAACTGAGACTTGAACTGACAAAACTGAATGTAAAGTAAAGTAGCATCTATTTTCTTCTTGCTACATCCTCGAAATGTCCTTGACTGAGTGAGTGCTCTGTGACGCTGACTGAAGTTACATCATTGGTCGAGTTTTGTTTTCCCATTGGCCATTGCTCTTTCAAAATAGATTTGCTAACAGTTTGTATAAGATTTACAGGCCATTTACTGCCAAGTTAACATTGGTTGCCAGATTTCCAGACTTTCCCTGACTTCTTTAGTGACTTTTTTTTTAGAAAGCACCCAGCAACAAATTTATCGACTTCTTTCTGGGGAAGACAGTCGCCAGTGGCGCCCTGCGAGTGAGAATCGGACCTTTCTCTGTGTCTATTCTCCTCAGCGATTGGCAGAGAGATGCAGTTTGTTGCCCAGTCTGAGGCTGTGCGCAGTGTCAGACACAAAAGTTCACACATGCACCGCATCCCTGAAACTTTTCTAGACATCACCCGGAGTAGTTGTGTGTGTCATCACACATGTCAGATGAATTTTACATCAAACAGACTTTACCCTGCCGGCTCCATAGCCCAAAATGTGCTAACAAATAAAGCAGTGAAACCGGCTGACACGAGGCAGAATGTAATTATTTTGCAATGATGACATGGAAATGCTAATTGGTGTATTGCATTTGTACAGCAGCCACATTGTCAGTTTTGCTCATTGAATAAACAAGGTCCAGCTATATACTAGGTTTTTGTTGCCTTTGTATGTGTTTTTGTGCATACACTTGGTTACATCCATCCATAAAACTGTGCCACGGTTGAATTTAAATACATTAGTCAAATTGATTTACTGCTCCCTCACTCTGAGGGTTTTGCTTTCTGCCCCCACAGTCCTTCAGTGTGTATGCATACGATACATCCACTAATAGCCCTGTGGTAGGAAGGACAAAGTGGCAGCTTTAGTCCTGTTTGTGTCTGTTGATGCAATGATAATAAATCCAGAACAAAGCAGATGGTCAGCTTGTGATGGAAACCTGCTGGCTTACCTCTGCCAACTGTCAACGCACGGCTGCGCATCTCTGCCACGTGTCTCCTGAAGCTCTTCAAAATAGTGACCCAGCTACCTCACTCAACTCACTCCACAGGGACAGTTCATAGTTTTTTTTAGCAATCCAGGAAACATTTTTTAAATGTATTGCACAGTGTGTCTTTGGAGTTATTTGTAATGTTTTAACTCACAAATTCTTTATAATAATCTTAACATTCTTAAGTCTTAAGATAATACGTGATGATTTTGATTTATGACGTGAGAGGAAACCTACATAAACCCAACGATGGGTGTGAGATTCAAATTCAGGCCGTTTCTTGCTGTGAGGTGACAGTGCTGCTGACCACAGAGCCTCTGTGCCGTCATTACCAGCCAACAGAGCGATCAAAACCTGCCACCACGTGTTTGCCAACTGGCTCCTGACACCATCCAAACCTCCACAACACACACAGCCAACTCTCTGAATCCCCTGCTTTGGACCAAGTCATGGTTTCTTTCCTGATCCAAATATATATAATTTTGATTCCTTTTTATATGAACCAGAGAAAAAGCAGTTAACACAAGTTAAATGTGTTTGCTATCGGACAGCAGCTTACCTGTGATACTCTGCAATAATATGAGTGGGAGAAAAGCTGCTTACTGCTGCTAAATGCCCCATGAACCGAACTCCAGTGTGGCTATTAAAGACATATTTAATATTCACTGTTTTACAGTTGCACGGCATCAGAAATTGTTGATACTTTTAAAGTGACAGCAGGCCCTTCTATCTAAAGTGATTTACAGCGTTGTGCAACAATGGACTCAGTTTTTAGCCTCAGTGGGTGGCCTCAGTGTGAACACCGCTCTGACCTCAGTGACTCTGTCCACGCAATCTTTCCACAATGTGCAGTATATGACCAGTGTTTTATCTGAAACCAGGCCAGTGTTGAGCGACCACAGTGTGGATGTGACAACGTTTTGTTTGACTCGCTTGTTGACACAGTGGTCTCTCTTACAGATTGAATGTTTTGCATTCAGTAAATCCTGCAGATACTCATCACATCAGCATTTACCCTGTTTGCAGTTTTATTTCTGTATCAAACTTTTGTCTACAGGTTGACAAAAGAAAGTTGCCCAACCAAGTGTTGTTTCCGCAACTTATTTAACATTGATTCATCATACTGGTTATTTTTCAATGACCTGATTCACTGTTGTGTCTGTGAAATGGTTGCAATAGTTAAAAGTAGCTTTCTGTATTCACAGACCCCAAATCCACAATTTAGGTCTGTAGATATAAAACTGAGAAAATCATCAAAGAAGAAGAAGAAATAGGATTGATGACAAACATTTCTGTTGATCAGCTTGTTCGGTTACTAATTTTTGCTTTCTGTGCTGAATCCTCGTCAGTGGAAGCATTACTGTGTGAATATTAGCATCAATCTGGACACTAAAGATAAAGGAACAGATCCTGTCCTGTCTGCCAGATTGCCCTGTCACAGGAAAAGCAGAGGAAGCTGACCAGGAACCGCTTTCCCCTCAGACTGAAGATTTGTTGTGAAAGGCTAGACAATAGTGTTTTTCTTGTTATGAATCAATACTCTCCACAGAGGACGGTAGAAGGCCCAGTAGAGCAAGTGTGGTTTGTGTTGAATTAAGATTTTCCTTGAAAAAGAGGAAACCATTTTTTGTTTATTATCCAATAGTATGTTGCAGAGGATTCAGTTTGTAAATGCCATTTGAAAACAAGAGTTGATATTTTCCTACCACCCTCTGATTTTGGTGGGTAATGTCAATAGATCAACTTTGAATTTGTGGAGAAAATGATCCAATTAACAAAACTTGCCCGAGGATCATCACACTTTTTAATTCTCAAAGTAACAGTCACCTTCATCAAGAATGATATATATTAATTCTACCAGTTTTCCATAATGTAAAGAAACCAGCAATAAATTTGCCTTAAGTTTTCATCCACAGCTATCTATCTATCTATCTATCTATCTATCTATCTATCTATCTATCTATCTATCTATCTCCATGACAACATTGTACTCAGTGTTTACGTCCCCTGTGGCCTCCAGACTATGGGAAATGTAGTTAAAAAAAAAGAGCTTTTTTCCCACATATTTTTGACATAACTAAGGCTCAGAACACTGATGTTTTCCTCAGTCTGTTCATATAAGATAAAAACAAAAGGTGCCAGAAATATCAAGCCACTGTGTGATTTTTATTTTTCTACTGATTGTCTTACATGTGAACTGTTTTGATGTGGTCACAGCTGCATTACTGGCGTCCTCTGTTTCTCAGAACAAACACTGAGTACTTTTTTAGGAATATCTTTGGCCAGCTGGGAAATCCTGGTTATGGGAAATCAGCAAATATCACTAACCCGTCCCTCCAAAGACAATTTTTACTCCACTGAATTAAAGCAATTAATAAAGTTGGTTTATTTAATAAGGGATGCAACGTGATACTAGCTGACCTGCTGTAAATTAATGATCCAGATAAGTATGATGAGCCTGTAATCTGACTTGTAACAAGCACTGGCTCCTGCTCTGAGAGGCACAGTATGGAATTGATGAGTGAATCTGCAGGAATCCTCCCCCATCCCCCCCTGGTTAGAGATTTGGGTAATGCAGCCACACAGAGGAATGCAGACCCACTGTTTGTTTCTGTACATCTGCAGCTGGTTGGACATGGAGCCTAGTTTGTTTTCATAATCACTGTTTGTTTAATTTATCCATTGGGGATTCGACTGAGCTTATTTTTAATGTATAGTTTAGCTGCATATGATCTTTTTCTTCCTCAGACATGTTCGGTTTGTGTTTTTGATGATGTTGTAAATTAGCTTTTTTTACAGTGTTTACTTTAGGCCTGTACCTACTTAAAGGTCCAGTGTGTAAGATTTAGGTGAAAGGGAACTATTGGCAGAAATTTAATGTAGAATAATTCTCATGATGTGAGGAGACTTGGTGAGGAGTGTTCAGCTGCAACATGCAATTTCAACACTAGATATCATAAAGTTCTACACACTGTACCTTTAAAAATCTTGCCGGTGAAATCAGATTCGGCTGATCAATATGAATATTTGACGATTTGTTCCTTTATTCATTTTGAATCTAAAGCAACAACAATAACAATCAGGCGAAAAGCCAATTTATAAATTAGTGAAAACTTGTGGTTTGTTGTCTGTGCATCTTAAAATTAAAAATTGTCCTGTCATCGAACCAGGTTTAACAAAATAATCACGTAAAAATAAAACTGTTTGTGACACATATCTGAGCCAACTCTTAGCTCTATATTTTTCTTATCCTCTCCTCAGGTCAACATCATTCCCATCATTGCCAAAGCGGACACAATCTCCAAGAGTGAGCTCCATAAATTCAAGATAAAGATTATGAGTGAGCTGGTGAGCAACGGCGTCCAGATATATCAGTTCCCAACCGACGACGAAACAGTGAGTGAGATCAACGCCTCCATGAACGTAAGTAATGCTGCTACAACCCAGAAACACTCACACACTCAATCTTTTTAATAGACTGAACACACCAGCATATGTGTTTTGTTTGGATGATAACAAAATAATAGTTTTTTAAACCTTTTACATTCATCTCAAAATTGCTTTATTGTACAGGATTGTGTTTTTAAGACTTGCACTCTCAGGCACCACATGTGTAACACATCTGGTGATGGCAGCATGTGCTGACGCTTTTTTATTGACTTTTAACATATGTGCTCAACTTTAATGTTATAGAGACACAAATCTGTAACTATGTACAAAGGAAAAAAACACTAAAAATATTTCCAAATACAAGCTGTTCCTCTGCATGTGCGTGGACATGCAGTACATATATATATATATATAGATGTTATAAATAGCTGAATTTAACAGAAGCTCTGTTTAACGATACTAATTCCCCATTTTTTCCCTAATAAAAGAATTTATGAATTTGGTGGCACACATTCTTTCCTACAACTGGGTTATTGTTTTCATTTACACATTTGTCAATATAAGTCAGATACTGAAAATAAACCGAGTAGATATATAATTAAAAAAACCTTTTCTCAGGTAGCTACCACAGAGACATTTTCTAAAATTCATATTTAGACTTTTTAGTTCAAATTATATATTAAGTTTTGTGTGGAGTTTGAACAGACACAGTTAATTCTCTTATTGATAAGTAATACTGCATGGAAATATGGTGGTGGTCCTCCCAGGCACGCTGCTTGTACAGTGTCCCCATCTATTCATAGCTGGTTACAGCAACGCCCACACCCAACAGCTCGTTCCTCTGAGCTGCAACCAGCCAGCTGGTTTCAACTCACCACCTAATTTTTGAGGTTGCTGTTGGGCATGTTTTCCCCTCTGATGCCTACATGTCAAACCCAACGGGTTTACAGCAAAGAGAAAGTGTGTGTGTGTTTAATCACTGCAACAAATAGCCCCCTACCACCTCCACTGAGCCACATTTAGAACTTAAAACAGCAGTCTGCTGCAGCTCGTGTGCCAGCGTGTTTACAAGTCGCTCTGGTGTGGTCTGGTTGTGAAAGATAAGAGAGAGGACAGCCACAGTGAAAAGACCACTCCATTTTCATTAATCCCCTCTGTTGAATTATTAGCACCATGCTTGTGTCCAGTGAAATCTGGGATGTTAAGACTTTGAACCCTGGCATGAAGCAACCAGGGGAAAGAAATCTCAGAGGAAGTGTAACCCCAGAGGAAATATAGCCAGGGATCAGTACCTTGTTATGCTTGCAGTAACCCATGTGACCTCTTGACCTTTCTAACACACCTTTTTTCCCGTGCAGGCCCATCTGCCGTTCGCTGTGGTGGGGAGCTTGGAAGAGGTCAAAGTGGGGAACAAAACCGTGAGGGCCAGACAGTACCCCTGGGGTGTTGTGCAAGGTGAGAAGCATTTACAAGCAAGTTAATCATGTTGTCTGCGTGTGGATGTTTGGGTTTCTCAAGCAAACTCAACAGCGAGGGGTCAGCTGATGTTTAGCTCCTTTCTCCAGGCCGAGACAGAAAGAGGCCACACTGTGATGTTGGTACTCGTGTGGTGTGATCATAAAAACACCAGTCTGAAGGTGGGAGTGTGCTGTTTTTATCATACCACTGATTCATTACCATTAGTCTGAGGAAGTACTGCGACAATTGTGCTATTAATCGATTTGTCAATAAACAGCAAATTAAAAAAATAGTTCACTCTCTTTAGTGCATTGTTTTCTGTTCTTCTTTTATGGTGAGAATGAAAGTGAATATCTGTTAATAAATATGTTAGTAGGTGTTGTTTGTTTTTTCTCCAGTGGAAAAGCTTCTATAGAGACACAGATGCATGGGAATAGGCAAACTGCAACATTTTCATTTTACAGTCCATCATAATAGCAACATTAAATCCTGCCCTTCAGTCTAGAAGAGTGCAGGATGTATTTTACACCAAACGCTGGTTCTGGTGAGGATATGTTGTAGATGTGGAGAAACGACATGCAGTGTAACTCAACAGCTGAACGTTCAAGCCTCTTAATCAGTATCCACAGTGAGAGATGTTTCCTGCTCGTGTCAGAGGGGCGAGTGTGTCCCGCCATTTTCTTGTTTATTTATACCCTCCCTCTCAATGTGCGGTGCCCTGCACAGCTGTGAGTGTGACTTCATGAGGAGTGACACTGTGAGATGAGGGCGAGTGAGTGGGGATTGTTTTGTTTTTTTGTGTGTGTGTGTGTGTGATGCCCATGGTGATGCATATCTTCTTTGCGTGCATGTACCAAATGTTGCCTTGCCCTCGAATGTCTGCGTGTGCACGTTGCCCCTGGAGACGTCACCTTTTGTGTCAGGGACCTTTGTTTCCCATGGCTCATTCCTCTGTGTTTGTCATTGTGGGTAAACAGCTTAATTTAATAGCATCAGTCAGAGTTGTGCCGTGAGAATATTACTGCTCAGATGGGAGTTATTCTCTCTCATTCCCTCAGACCATCGCTCCCTCCGTTCCTCTCTTCTGTTTACTGCCCTCACACTCTTCCTTTTCTCTCTCTCCATTACCCACTGACAACGCTCATTCTTCATCCCTCAGAAGACACTCCATGGTTATTTATAAATCCTGCTGCATGTCCCCTTGGGGACAGATTCCTCTGGCTCCATCAGTCACAATGAGGCAAAAGTCCAGTCCAGTTTCTGCTGAATGTTTTACTTAAACCTGATGTTTAAAACTTAGAGATCAGATTTCTGACATTCAGTCACTGAGGCTGTGTGATGATGCTGTTTAGTGTTCTTCTGCATCTTAAGATTTGAATGTGATATCTTGAGGAGTTTTGTTAATGTCTCCATCTTATCATCCTATCACCGTCACACATCTCTGTCTGACAGCAGAAATGAGAAATGGGATGTCACACTCGGACACTGTTTTGCTTTCTTGCTAATAGTCGGGCAGACTTGCAAACTGATGGTTCACCATACACACACCGCAGTTTGTCATGAGGGCAGGGGCCGAGGAAGACAGTAGTGTTTGTGTTTTACGATACTCGGTCCACTGAAAGGAGGGTCTGTATCCGTACAAACAGCTTGTAGATGCCAGATGACATGGAGATGGGTTATGGTAACCTCTTAAAGAGCCATGGGAAATTTCCACCGATGTGAGAGAAGACAGTGGAAAGACTGTGTGTGTGTGTGTGTGTGTGTGTGTGTGTGTGTGTGTGTGTGTGTGTGTGTGTGTGTGTGTGTGTGTGTGTGTGTGTGTGTGTGTGTGTGTGTGTGTGTGTGTGTGTGTGTGTGTGTGTGTGTGTGTGTGTGTGTGTGTGTGTGTTATCTTTCCTTCGAATCTCAGTGCTCTGTTTTCTCTGAACTCCAGACGTCTGTGACAGACAGACAGCGTGTTTCTTCATTGCAAGCTACTGTGTGTTATTTCTTCTGTGCATCAACAGTGTATGTTTGCATATTGTAACTTTTAGACATATTTAATGACATCATTTAAAGATGGGATTTACATTTGTTTTATGTGTTGATCTGAGGAAGGTCCTTTCACCTCGACTGGGATGCTTCGTCTACGTCGTAATTTTTTTAAATGTCTGTTATCTTTGCACTTTGTTGCATTTTGCTTTTAACAATAGACATTTTGACCTTTGCCAAGCATAAAAAGTTTTACTACATGCAGTGTGTTTCTATGTGCAAATAGCCCATCGGTCTACTCGCTTGTGAAGTGATGAACACTCACAATCAACCATTTCATCCTTGTTGTAATTCTCAAGTAAGGAAAAGTTAGTGATTTATAAAGATAAATCACTTTAACATTCAAATGTCATCCTCTGGTTTGGGGTGAAAAAAATAATAATTATGTTAATTTTAGGAGTATGTAATTAAAGATATTGAGCTTCTCCGACACTAAAAACTAATTTTCTATTTCAATTTTGCTCATACGTTGCATAAAACCTTCCGATATATTATGATTATTTACCACTGAGCTCAGGAGTTCGTTTTAATAATTTAGATAAAGTTAAGCAAAACCACAGAAGCTGAAGATCAGCCTGTGACACAACGTTTCAGTGTTCATTGAGTCAACATGATGTTTCTGCTACATTTCATTTTACTCATTTGTCTTTATTTGTTTGCAGCATGTCTCTGTAATCCATTTGTATCAGTGTGTGTTTTTGTGGAGCCTGTGCTCAGATATCTCGAGGGCTCAGTGCTGCAGTCAGTCACAGGATTGGCTCTAGTTCAGCCCTCAGCAGGGAGGCTACTGCAAAGAGACCATTAGATGCCAAATGAAGAGGCACTGCCAGTAGCCTGGACGCTGCCTCAGAGAACTGTTCATTTCTTTTTTTAACTTGTATTCTCCCTCTAATGACGTGTGGTTAACGAGCAAATTTGAGTAAAAATAAGAGCGAGCGATTCACACAGATGCAGCGTGAAGTAGAAGAGTCAGTGTTTGTTCATTTGATTCATTTATTTGAATCTAATGAAGGAAAGTTCCAGCACTCTGACACTTTTTATGCTGCAGTGTGGTTCTACTATCTTGCACTGCTTTCATTGCGTTTTCCACCAGGAGAAGCTAAATGCCACGCTAACTGGACATTGCCGATATAATTATTGCCGTCTTTACATCCTCCGAGCTCACAGCTTGTGGTGGTATTTAAACACAACATACATCCCATCACCGCTGCCTCCCCTCTGAGTTAATGGCATACGTTTCTGCGGCCGAGATACCACGTGCCTCCTCTCTTCATGTGCACTTGGCCTCCGCACACATCAGATCTGACACAACAGAAAATCTCTGAGCTCCGCAAACAGGTTGATCACATTTTCTTCTTGAAAGGGGAAAATATTTTTTTCCCTTTGACATCACATGTCTGTTTTAACAGGCCACTCTTCTCTTGTTTTGTCGAGATCATTTGGCCGATGTTTTGAGTTACACGCTCCAGGTTCTTGTGGTCCTCATTTAAAAATTGGATGCGATTGAGCAGATCCAATTATCATTAAGAGTTTTCTAGTTTCCATTTTGACTCTAAGGTCATTTCAAGTCTGTAAATAGGAGAAAAATAAAGCCAAGAAAGAAAAACTAAAAGGGAGGAGTGTTTTTACTTGTGTAGAATTTGAGCCAGCAGCAGGGAAGTCTGGCTATTTGACTTAGATAACATTGAATTTAAGTCTTAAACATACTTTATAAAAGTTTCACATATTTTCCTTTCCCTGCCCTCTGCATAAATGTTAGTGATAAGGGATTTATATATCTATTGTGGGCCGTCGGGAGACATTCCAAACGAATGAACTGAGTGGGATTCGAGCATCAGTGGAGTGTGTGGGGAGGAAGCTCTCAGTACTTTTCTATCGAGTTTGTGGAGCACCATCAGACCTGCGTCAATCACCGACTGTTAATTCAGCTCCAGCAGCTGTGAAGTACATCATTGTATAATTGTATATAGTCCTGACTATTTTTTCATAGTACCCATGGCTTCAGTCCATCTTATAGTCCCACATCGACCTTTGTTCTGGCCTCGAACCAAGCAAAAAAAAAAATCAACTTTTGAAATTTCCAGAACAGCCTGTATTGTTCTGGTGGAGTTAAGTGAGGTGACCTATGAGCAAAAAGGCTTCATCAGGATGGAAATGATGCCCCCCCCTCCCTCGGCTGTCAGTCTGTCAGGCAGGAAACACTTAACTGCCCTTTCCTCTCCATGAATTCATTTAACTGTGAAAGTCACTCAGACATGAAACTAAAGTTGTTAAAGTCGCTCCAGAAGTAAAAATGTAGAATATCTCACGTGTTAAATTCTATTTGTTGGCAAAATATGATAGATTTGGTTTGATTGATATCTAATGTGTTTTAGTGTGTAGTGCGCTAGTTCTCTACAGATCTCCTGCTTTGGAGAGAGTGATGGAGAGGGAGGGGGAGGAAGTGTGACAGGGTGGCAGATGGAGAGTAAAAGATATGTTAAAAGAAATACAAAAGACAGCCAGGCACAGAATGAAATGTGAGAAGCAAAGACTCAGAATGAGAAACAAGACACAAGTGTGTAGCTGTGACTCATGAACATTTTTACAAAGCAGGATTTGTCATCATAAACAACAAAGTAAATCACAACTGCTGTCCTTATTGTGGTGTCTTCTTTTTTTTCTTTAGTTGAGAATGAGAGCCACTGCGACTTTGTTAAACTCCGAGAGATGCTGATCCGGGTCAATATGGAGGATCTGAGGGAGCAGACCCATGCCCGCCATTACGAGCTGTACCGGCGATGCAAGTTAGAAGAAATGGGCTTCAAAGATACTGACCCTGACAGCCAGCCCTTCAGGTAGAGAGAGACTTAACACATGCACAACTCAATGCACACTCACTATATCTGAAACCACGGAGATATTCGAGACAGTACCTAATCTATCCTCTGCTCTGTCCCGTGTTTTCTTCTCTCCAGCCTGCAAGAGACGTATGAAGCAAAGAGGAAAGAGTTCTTGGGCGACTTGCAGCGCAAAGAGGAAGAAATGCGACAAATGTTCGTCAACAAAGTAAAAGAGACGGAAGCAGAGCTGAAGGAAAAGGAGAGAGAGGTGAGTCCAGGAAAATGAAATGTCTGTGGACAGAAATTTCACTTTCACCAGCGAGGGCCGGTGTTACTTTTCCAACTATTGCAGTTGCTGTTGCTATGGATACCATAGAATGGCATTTAAACTATGCTTCACGTGTCCTCGTTAACAGCCGGTCAGAAACAGTAACTGCTGTAAACACAAGAAACATGATCTCAGATTAAACAAGATGATGCAGCTCAACTAACTTACTTTGTTTTATGTAGTGAAAAATTTCTCTAATGAATTTTTATTTTGCCCTAGAATCTGATTCATTGAAGCAAATTCAATTTAAATCTTTAATATCTGTCAATTATGTGAAATACATTTTGGAACAATCAGCTTGTTATAGAATAATAACCTAATTTGATTGAAAAAATGGATTTCACGCTGCAGCTTGGTGTTGAGCAAACGCTTTTACACGTTGATTGTTAAAAAACCCACAATAAATATCAGTGCTCGCAATCTGTTCCCGTTATCCTCTGTCAATCATCACCCTCGTCTCCTCCCTCTCAGCTGCATGACAAGTTCGAGCAGCTGAAGCGGATGCATCAGGAGGAGAAGAGGAAGGTGGAGGAGAAGCGGAGAGATCTGGAGGAGGAGATGAACGCCTTCAACAGGAAGAAGGTGGCAGCCGAGACACTCTCCTTATCTCAGCCGCTCAAGAAAGACAAGGACAAGAAAAAGTAAGTCAGTCCCTTACTCACCTCTCCTTCTTTCCATAACAGGAAGCTGCTATTTTTCAGCCCTTCTCCTTTCTCTGACTAATCCTGTTGACTTTTTAATTTGTGCCTAAAAGCCTGAAATCCTTCTCTTTTTGCTCTTTAGCTCTTTTATATCTGGAGGGTTTCACTCTGCTTTGGCAAAGTGTCACATCCAGGAGTCTCAAATCAAATGTGCTGTTGAGCTATCTCCAATACACAAGCATGTCTGCCATTATAAAGGACCTGGCATGTGTTGAGGGAACTTCCCTTTATGTCCTGCCCAAGCTTAACATTTCCTGTCCTTTCACTCTTTCCCTTCGCCTCGCTCTAATTATTCAGGACATTCAGGGAGGAGGCAGTAAACCCACTCTAAGACAATAGCAAGCTTGGCTTATAAATATGTGATGCAGAATACAGCCTACCTTGAGTGAGGGGATGCTGGTGGTCCAGGTATAAATAATACTATTACTTTTACCTCTCAGTACACATCATGTATATTTCACTGCACTGCAAACCATTCAATAGCCCACGTTTGATTTCTTACCTTGCAGACAGCCACTGGTTTGTGTTCGTTCACCACAGTCTGACAGTTCACCTGCAGAGACGAGTAGCACATGCATTATTGAGTAACCGGTTGTAGTGAACACATCATGTGACATTGGCTGCTCTGCTTTCATTGTGTGGAGATTCAGTTGACAGCAGGGATTGTTTCTAGGTGCGTTCAGGGAACACTCAGATTCTTCTGGTTTGTGTGGCTGCAGTGTTTGTGAACTGGGGCTGTTTTTCCTGTAGATTAAGAGGCTTTACTTTCTCGTGACAGCGTTTGTTACAGAATCTAGAGTCCTTAGTTTCAGTTAAGGTAAATCATAATCATACAGAAAATAACAATGTAGACAGTAAAATGCTTAAAGTTTCCCCATGTGGTCTGCAGTAGAGCTGTCAGTGTTTCTTCAAATCAAGTTCAAACTAATTTCAACATAAAAAGCAATTGTTCAGACTGCTTTGCTCGCTAGCGTCCTCCCTTCTCCTGGCAAAACGACATCACTGTCTTACTGTAGAGCCCTGACCTCAACCCCACCCGACACTTTGAGGAATTGAAGAGCAGAGGCTGTCACAGCAGCAGATTAATGCCCCTGGTCTGAGACTGAGATGGGCAACGGTCACATGTGGCTTTAACGTTCAGGTGGCCAAGTATTTTGTCTTATTCAGTGTAGCTTATAAATGCAGCTCTAGATTTTCTTACATTTTTGATGTTGATTGAACTCATCACGATAAGAGATTTCAGAAAATCTCCCAGTCATTCATCTCGTTTTAATGGATTACATAATCAGAGCAGGTTTTTAAGTCTCTGCAGGTAAATTGTCAAACTGTTCTGTGAGGAGCTGAAGCTGAAGTTTGCCTGGGAGACTGGAAACAAACATTTGCTCCACTTCAGACATTGGTCTGCAGTGATGTGATCTGCACATGACTTTCTCATAGTCTTTAGTCTGAGGCTGAGCGTTCAAGTGAGGACGTGTGGCTCCATCTTGTGGCCGCTCTCGCACTCTTCTTTCATTGCTGCTGTAAGAAAACACATCTTCCATCATGGACATTCTATCATGCAGACATCCAACCTTCAGTTAAACTAGATCAACACGTTGAAGGTAGAATCTAGTTTCTTGCAGTTAATCCAGGTGGAGTTGTCGATGGCTCACACTTTTCTCTTCTCTTCACTAACACCAGTTTCTCATTTCTCTGAGCTGTCACACTTTGCTTCATCACAAACTTTGTTTTTCTGTAGAATTTCAATGTCTTCTTAATTTGATGTTTCCATTCACTAGTTGTTTATTCATCCAATTTCTTTTCTTCATTGTTTGTCATTGTTTTTCAGTTAATTTATGGGCGCTGTAAACCCTCCCACACACCACCACGGATTTGTCCTCCATCACCATAGCAACGACAACACCTGTTTATTTTTGTTTGTTTGTTTTCTTTTTGACATTCCATCTTACATTGTGCACATGGACCAAAGACACTGAGGAGGATGATCACGATGAAGCCACAGGGGAGAAAAGAGAATGAAAGATGGTGAGAGATAATAAAGGAAAAAAAAAAAAGAAGATGTTCAGTTGCCAACAGTGGCCGTTTCATTTAGTCAGGATCCTCGTTCCGTTTGTTTTGGACACTTTTTTATATATATATATATATATATATATATATATGCAATTTGTTTTCCTTTGTTGTGATTTTCTGTTTTGTTTCAGCTATTCATAGAGAAACAAGAAGTTATAACCCCGTCAACCCTTTTCAGCTTTTTGGTACTACAGCGTTACACACCAGAATCAAATATTTGAAACCTGGGCTGTTTATAAAGATGGACGACGCCAATTCTCCAATTCCTCATGCTGCACAAAAATGAAGCCAAACAATCCTTGGTACGGCTGCTGCCATCTTGTACCTCTGACGTCATTTGGAGTCACAGTCCGTAGCCGATTCTCCAGATTAACTCGGAGGTCACGTCTGAAAACAGCTTCATACACATGCTTGATGAATCTTGAGTCAGTCAGGCTACAAATACACAAGATGGGGGTGTTTGTGTCCGGGATATTTTAGCTTCACCTTTGGAAAACGAGAGGAAGTGGAGACATGTCGTACATCTTTGTAAACAGTCTATAGTTTGAAACGGTTCGATGTCAGACGGTTCATTAGGTCTGACATTTAAATTGAAGATAAGTGAAAAAGTCTTTCCTAAAGTTTTTTCTGAATATCTCAAACTGTTTGAAATGTTGTCCTGGTGTGTCTGTTTACCTTTTTGTTTGAGACTTTAGATTTAATACATTTCACAGGAGAATGAATCCCTGTATCCAATGAGCCCAAATAATCCATTTTAATAACAATATGTCAAGCAATAAAACTGAGTACCTGTATATTGTATAATTTACTGCATATACGTCGGTACTGACGACCTAAACCTTAGTCTTAAATCTTAATAAAAGTGTATGCAATATTCTGGTGCTGTTTCATATTAACTCATTAATGTATGTGAATATTTTCTAGAGCTTACTCAGCCTTTTATGCAAATTGTACTAATTTTTGTAATATTATTGTAATAAGCAGACATGGTTGTGTTTACATTGTCAATAAGTGATGTAACTTAACTGTAAACCACGATTGATCGCCTTGATGTGAGTGTTGTGACAGTGGACACGCACAGAAACATGAAGCCAGTACACACACGCTCACGCACAGGATGCAGGAAAACATACAAGCCTCAGCTCGCTGTAGAAGAGTTCATACTCGGAGATGAGAGCAGCTGTATTTACTGTCTGTCGTTGGAAATAAATGCTCCACCAGCACCTCCACCACCTCCTCCTCCTCCACCCTTCTCTGCTTTGATGTGTCTCTCTTACCACGATCTGTTTGCCGGGAAGGAGATGAAAGTGACACACGGGCAGGTGATGACACTTAAACCCTCTCGCACACACGCACAACACAACACGCAGAGGTTGTCAGCTTGATAGACAGTGGTTCCTGTTTCAGAGATCCTAGGCTGCAGAGCTGAGTGACGTTTGCTTGCTCTGCACATAATCCACCCTGTTTTTACCACAATGCTGCTGAGCTCAGCTGTGTGTGTGTGTGTGTGTGTGTGTGTGTGTGAGAGAGAGAGAGAGAGAGTGTGTGAGAGAGAGAGAGAGAGTGTGTGTGTGTGAGAATTATTCTTGCTTATTGGAAAATTAACAATTGGTAAGAAAATTGAGCAACATGTCGAGTTCTGATAAATCAATTCCTGCACTTGATCTAATGGTCACAAAGTCGTCGAACGAGCTGCCTTGTTCAAATGTTAAATTTGTTCTGAAGAACCATTGCACAACCACCGTAACGGGAAGTATTTACAACGACTCATTGTGATCGCTCTGTTGACTGTGATCCTTCTCTGCCAACACTGTTATTATTCTGGCCACCACCTGCAGGCCTCACTGGATCTGATCCAGCAGCACAATCTGTCCAGAGCTCTGTGTTCTCTCCGTCCTGTAGAACACGAGCTCTGCTCACAGAAGAGTCTCTGGGACTGTACACACTCTACCTACAGGCTGGACGTGAAACAGTTGTTAGACTGGTTAACTGGAGATATTAGGAGATTAGAGGCTGTGATGTTATCAGATAAGTTGGTATATACACACACACTTGTCAAATATAAAAAATCAAAGCTGCTGATATTAAATATTGGACTAATTAAGGTTAGATATGATGAAAACTTAACTCTACTAACTTATGATTATTTAGAAATAAAAATATATATAATTGATTTTTTAAAACTGTATTTATCGACTCAGTGTAATCAAATATCAACACCAGATCATCTTTTAGTAAAGTATAAAAAAGCTGTTATTATATATATATGTGTATGTAGTATTAGTAGTAGTTGTAGTACTCAGTAGATAATCCATGTACAATCCTTTAGTATTAAATGCAGTTTATTCAGTCAGTGTAACAATAGTAGAATAGGGACTAAAGTAGTTTGCTCGTAGGCACTTGTTCTTTTAGTTTCTCCATCTGTCTCAGGACCAAACATGGCAACCGTTTCTTTCTCGAACCAGTCGCTGCCTTTTAAATTCACAAACCAGAGACTCACACGTTCAGACTTTTGAAGTCATAGCTTTATTTCTGTCTTCAACACAAACAGTAGAGATTTAGCTGCCTCAGTGTCTGGAGGAATATGGAAGAAAAAATAAAAAACTTTACATTGGTCACTGCTGTGGCTTTCATTCAGTCTCAGCAGATTGAACAGTGACGAAAACAGTAACCGGTTCACATTAATGACGATTTCAGCCTCAAGCTGAAAGAATGGAGATTAAATCTGTTCAGGGTTTAAAGGCTTCGACTGTTTGGCAGTGGAGTGACGTCCCCGTGGACACGTATCAGCCAACATCATAGAAAAGGATAAGTTCAGTAACATAATCAAACCAACTACACATCGAGTTATATTCACAAAATAAAACAGTATAATATACAACGTGACATGTTGAGTAGGATTATTGTTGCTACCATTAAATGTCTAATACAAATAATCAACATTTAAATGAGAACCTTGATGCTGCATCAGTAATCCAATAATCTCATGATGACGAGTGTTGAACTCGTTTCTCAAAACGTGTTTGAGAAGAAACAACATGAAAGTAAATCAGTACAGAAAGATAAATTGCAGCATTTTGATATGAAATTAAAGCTTTTTTTGGTGAAGTGTAGTTTTTGTAAATAACTAGTAAATTAAACAGGACAGAACAGTTTAGTACAAGTAAAAGATTAAAATAATAATAAAAATAGAAAAAAATATATATGTGTTAAAAAAATCTCTCTTTTTCTCAAAGTGCTTTGTGGCTCTGGGGGAACCTGAGCACCGACGAACAAAACCAGGATCAACTCTCAAACATAAAAAACTTCTTCGCCTCAACCGCACTTAAAAAACACACACACACACAACTGCATAATTATCGTCCTTCACCACCGATGTGTGGAACTCAAATTTGTGGTGGCTGTAAAAAGGACAGAAAGGTTAAGAAATATGGAAAAATGTGGCGTTACTAAGGTAGATAACGTAAATGGACCAATAACACTTCGCCAAGGAGGAACATTCAACTTCTCCTGCACGGCGGTGAACTCATACACGGATCAACACACACACACCCACATTCACATTTGGTCGACAAGTGCACAGACGGGAAGAAAACAGGTTTTAAATTTGACCTAAGTGAAGTCACAACTAAATTATTTCTACCTTCATTTCCTCAAATCTTTTAAATTATTTGCTACGTATCACATCAGGTGAGTAACATCAGGATTTTGAAACTAATGATTGAGGCTCTATCATGTGACTTTATAATATCTCAAACGTGGAATAGGGGGCGCTGTGCACTCGTACAGAGATGGATGGTTGTGAATAAACGTGCAGCTAGTTGACAGCAGGGTGCAGTGGCGGGCAGGGGGACACGTTCTTCTGCTGGGAGTCGAACAAGCTTCCCTCTGAGCCCGCGTTCGACTCCTCGTCGTACAAACGCAGAAGACCGTCGTAATACTCGTCAGTGTCCCCCTGCTGGCCGCCGCCACGCCCCCTCCTGGCCTGCCAGAGGTGCTGCGTGGGGCTCCAGGCTCGCTCATCCTCCTGGATCTGGGCGCTGTCAAAGATGTAGATGGCGTTGGCCGGCAGCGAGAACTCCAAGCTGTGTAGGTACTCGTCCACTGTCTCTTTGCAGTGGATGAACTCGGCACTATCGACCTGGAAGAGGAAGAAACAGTGAATCTGGTCAAATAGTCAAAAGAAGATAGAAGTCACTGTGGTGAGGGTCACTAGATGAGAAGGACTGAATACATAGACGATGACAAGTGTGTTTTTGGAAGTAAAAAGCATCATGTGTTCATCAGAATGTGATGTTAACGTTGTGCCTTCATCAAATGCAGATGTGATCAATGAAGTGGGAGAAATAAGGTTTTGAAAAAGTTTACAAAAATACAGACATGTAGTGATCACTCCAATGATCGGAAGTAAAAGATTATGTATTAATAGGCTGTTCATTCTTTTGTTACCAACAGAAGATATATTGGATTTTTTTAGGGCAATAAGTATATTGGCAATAAGAGTCAAGGATTTCTTTTTTTACATCAAACTATTATAAAAATATATAATTATAATAATAATAATAATGATTTTAATGTAGTTATCAAAGAAAGAAGAAAAGAAAATTTCCTTAAACTGAAGTCTTGATTCGTGTCTTCACTCAAACACCAGCTGATGAGGAAAAGCATGTGTCCTGTGCATTTCTCTTACCTGAGCTTTCTTCAGCAGGTCGGTGACGACGGAGAACCATTCGGGCGTGAGCGCCTCCAGCTCTAAAGTGATGATGGCCAAGGCCAACGTGGAGCCCTTGAACTGCCAAAGCTGGTGGCAGGCCATACAGTGCTGCACCTGCCTGGTCCACAGCGCCGCCTGGAAGCCCGAAGGCCTCTTCTGAGGGCCGGGCCCGACGGGAAGCGCGCCGGGGCCGAGCCCGATGGACGGAATGAGGTGGGGGTGGCTGGAGACAAGCAGGGCGTGGAACTGGGGACAGAGACGAATGGAGAGAGGAAGAGGAATGAGACCAAAACGTTAGCATAATGATGTCATCACTGTCTCATCTATTCATCCATCTACGACTTCATCGTTCACATCAACGTCAAACACACCCGAGCATTTAATGTCCAACCAGAAAGAAAAGGGACAGCACATCATTCACCCCTTCATTCTCATCCACCCAGGACACTTGTCTCTGTCTGTGATTCTCTCTTCTGTTCTCAAGTGTCAGTCACTGTTTCAACACTTAGAGCAACAGACAGAGATTCTCACTATCAGGTTTTACTCATAAAGACCCCCCCCCCCTCCCTTGCCTGAGGAATCCTAGTAATCTTGTTCGTATTGTATCGTGTGCGGTGCTTTGTGTTCCCACCTGTAGGCAGGAACTGAGGGGCTCAATGTGAGAAAAATTCAATTATAGTTTAATAAACGTCTTTTGTCACAGCCGGTAACACACTTTAGTTTAAATGAAGAATGTGAGCAGGACACTGACGAGCGGCCGGTGAAGAAAATTCACCCACTAGATTTAGAAATAATGACACGCTCTTCTTCCGTCTGTTCTCGTCAAGCGTCTCTTGTGTTTCCTTCACTCACGTTGTTGTGAAGAGCTCATTTGCTTTGTTCGTCTCTTGCTCTGTAGCAAAAACAAGCCATGGGTTTTTAAAAGAAAGTGGAATTCTCTGCGAGGTCGATTCAGCAACGTGGCCCCAAAGTCGAGCGGTCGTCCCTAAAACTGTTGCTCCAGACGATTACTGCTTTCTGATGCCCGCTCCTCCTGCAGTTTTCATGATGCAGGGTAATGTAGCAAGTAAACGCTCATAGAGTCCATAGACTGTCCAGGAAGATGGACGACGTGTCTCCTCTTTTTTAAAGCAAAATATCTTCTGCCATCTTAAGCTTTTAACGTTATTTGGAACCAAACTGATCTGAAGTATTAAGGTCACGCCCATAAACACTGTTGACCAATTGCGAGTTAGTCTCAGCTGTCAACTGTGAGGCTTCATCCTGTTTTCACAGCATCATAATAAAAGCCATGATCTTTTTTAAATTCAATTATATTTAACGTGCAATTTTATTTTTTAGTTCGGTCCCTGTCCCCTCCATGCTAATGACCTATACTGCAGCCAGCCACCAGGGGGCGATCAAGATAACCTGGGAGAGGTGTCACGTCGTCCATCTTTATATTCAATCTATGTTTAAAACTCCAGAAGGTGAAAGTTTGGAGCGTCACAGCTGATTCTGCCTTTCAAAGAGTTTGACGTGGATATTGAAGAGGTAGTGACGAGTCATCTCTGTAAATCCTCCTACTTATTCACATCGCAGTGTCATGGTGGAGAGTCTGTGACAAAGTACTGATAGATTTTATTGATCGCTGTTTTATAGACAAGACTTGCAGAGTCATTTCTTCAGGGCAGGGAGGGAATATAACTGCGAGATATTTAACGGTATAATTAAAGTATTTATTTGAAAAAACAATATTTATTTGAATGATATAAAAAGAGAAAATGTCTTTATTTTATTATAGCATTTATTAATACATTATGTCCCTTTACTTTGAAAGTCTTGCATTTTTGTATAGCTCAAAGTGAAAATATTAGATGCACAATAAAACGCTGTAAACCTGCGACACCAGTATCAAACTGTCACAGTGAAGGGAATTCATGTGTTTAGCGATTTTTGTTTCCACTGAATCTTTCCAATTCAGTCCAAATGTGCCATGTGACAATTTATGGTTTGTGGCTTTAAGAAAGCGGTTTCCTTCCTCCGTCAATATCATAACAAATGTAAACACTGTTATTTTCTTTCCTGAGGGATTGTGGGAGATTATTGATTCACAGAACAAGGTTTCACAAATCAACTGAGGGGCGTTTCCCAAATAATCGTATTCCTTTCAAATATCTCTCAATGGAAAACATTCCTGCGGCGTGGATCAATACAGTGTGTGTTTATGTCAGGGAAACGATGGGCTGTATTCATGAAGCATCTGACTCGCAGGCAAACAACCGGTTTTAGTTCCTCATTCAGTCTGATCTGGTTTTCAGGTCGAATTCGTCATCATCTTCTACAAGAAAACAGGTTTTGACTCCGAGCCTTTTACAGACACGTTGTTATTGCCGTTTATGTTTGTCGATATGAAAACTTGTGTTTTACAGAACGAACAACGCAGGAATGATGTTTATATTTTACAAAATGTAGAGAAATTATTTTCTTAATTCAAGTTCTGTATATTTTAGTTTTTTCTCTCTTTATATTAATTGTTATTTATTATAAAGTTTAGGGTTTCATTTTCAATATCGTCATTGTCCCCCAAAAATCCATTGATTTGTATTTTGGTATATGATGATGATGATGCAGTGCTTTATTTTGTGAAACTCTGACTGACTGACACTTTAGTTAGAATAATGAATTTTTTATAATTCATTTCAGCCTGGACCAAAGTGGTGGGTTGACGTTAGAGCTATGATGCTAGTGTGGCTAAAAAGAGGAGCAACATGAGTTATTATTTAATTATCACCCGTATCACTCAGCTCTATGTTTACCTCATTTAAACCTGCTCCAACTGTTTTCCTGACCTTGTAAATACGGATCTTTAATCATGACATCCTGTCTGACCTCGTGTTGAAAAGCATTATGAATACAGCCCTGAACCCAACTGCATGAAGGCCTGAGCAACGCTGTGTGTGTGTGTGTGTGTTTGTCGACGGCTCAGTCGGATGCTACTGTCTGCCTCTGGTAATGATTAGTCAGGGTTAACAATGAGACTAGAGTGTGAGACAGTATTGTGCCAAAACCTGAGTGTGCATGAGATCTGTGAACAATAACAACCTGTGTATGTTTTTGTTAAGTTTGAGGTTTGATAGCAAAGATGACCCGTCTGCACACGCTCGCTCTGGTGGCAGCAGGGTTCCATTGTCAGGCTGCATGGAAGAGTTAGTCAGAAGTGCCTTGGCCTGATGTGCAACACGCATGTTATTTTGCTGGCAGCTTGAAAATTAAGTCCTAACATGGTGAGAGGAATCTCATCCAGCTCTGTACAGACCTCCTGCTGAAATGTGTCTTTATTTTTGCCCACATAAACTGTCACTGGTCTCCGATATATAACTTAACTTTGTCCAATATGTAGTTTTCAAGTCCAATGCTGTCAGTGAAGCTGCAGGAAGCGTTTGCAATTACACCAAGATGTGACACTAAAGCGAGTTTCAGGTTTATGAGTCGTTTAATGCAGCGGTTCTAAAACTTCTGCACGTCAAGGACCCTTAAACTGACTCAAAGACCCGTTTGACAAGACTTTTACTTTTAGATGTTTTAGTACAGGAGGAGTACAGAATTCAGCACCAACATACTGGAATACTGAATTTACTTTGAGAACCACTGATTTAAAGCAGGTTGATTTATTCCATCTATTAGATTAGACCTTAACCAAGTGGGTAAAGTGCAGAGACTGTTAAATCATAGCTGTGATCAGGCAGCAACTTTATATTATAGGCAAATAAAATCAACTGTCTGACAGACACTACTTAATTTGTTTATTCTGATGTGTTGGACAACTAAACGGAAATTCATTTATCCTCTAATCATCAGTGACAGACATGATTTTATTTGTCATTATTGGCTGCAGTGTTTTATTTAAAAAAAGGGGGAAGGACAATGTCGTGGCTTTTCTAATAATCATGGGCACAAGGAGTCAAATTAATTAAATGCACAATCTCTACTAGGACCAATTCTTTGCTGTGGGTTGGGGGGGGTGTTTGTGCGGGTACGTGAGGACCACCTTGAAGCGAGCATGATGGTTTTGACGTGTGCTTTTGTACTGCTGTGTTTGTGAGGCGAGACCAGGACCTGAGTCACAGAGCGTCTCAGAGTCTGAGCAGCTCTCTGTGAGACGCTCTGACGACTCCACGTCCAGTTAGAAAACAGAAAAAGAGAAAAGTGCTCTGTTCGCCCGTCTCTCTGCTGAAGTCTAAACTTACTATGTGTATGAAGTCGACTGGTGTTGCTGTGTACAAGTCCCAGTGCAGCTTGTCTAGAATGATCCTCTCCATGCGAAGAAGCTCCGCTGTTGAAAAGCTGCATCCGCTCTGCACAACCAGGTCTTTGACAGAACCTATAACCTGTTCAAAACAAAAGGGAAGCAAATAAACGTACTGTTTTCAAATAGCATTGAAGTCAGTGTCTGATTTTTCCCCCTATAGAGCTGATTATTCTCGTTTGTGTGTGATCTCACCTCATCTTCCTCATTGATTTTGGCAGCGAGGACCAGGGAGGTGAAAGCGATGCATTTCAGATATTTGGTTTGGGCCTAAAAAAAATAACTTTGGGTTAATACGTAGCAAAGCTTTTCACTGACACAGGCACATTAAATAACATCTCTGTTTTAATAGGATTTGATGAGACATTTACAATTTGCACACATGACACTTTCTCCCTGCAACAAAGCAACGATAATCCAGTGGCTCAGTTCATGCATTTACAAAATAAGAGGTGCAAATATGAGAAAATAGAATGAAGAAATGTTAGGAGTGGCTGTGAGACATCAGACATGTTAATACCAGTTTGATTTCCGAGTGCGGTGGACTTAAGTGAAGATATGATTATTCATGATTCCCTGTGAAGCCGTTTGTTGAATCACATGTGAAATACAGGCAACATTTATTGCTTTCATCAATACAGACCACTGGTTCAAGAAGAACTCGTTGTTCAAGTTGTTTTGGTAACGTTTAGAAACTGGACATTCATTGTTTGGAAACCATTACACGTTGTAGCCACGTACCTTGACAGTGGACAGCAGGCGGTTGAGGACACAGACTCCCAGTGCAAAGGTCTCTGGACAGAACTGGAAGAGTCGGCTCATTTCTCCGAGCCAAACGATCATCTCTTGGTGTTGGGATGAAGAGATGTCAGCACCCTGAGGGGTCAGAGGGGGGAGACGACTGCTTAATAGGTGATTGAGTTTTTTTAGTACGAGAGCTAATGTGGATTTTATTTCAGTGTAGGAGCAGTTAAGTTAACTGAAGAATTTACAGGAGTAGGAGATAACTGTTAGTGTTTAGAAAAATTAGACGTTAACTTCTACATGTGCACGTGTCTCACCTGGATGCATCCATTCTTGAAGACGGGCACCTTCCAGAGGCGGGCCTCTCTGAGCAGGGCGCCCTCCAACAGGCCGACCAGCCGGCCGCTCTCGGCAGCTCCCGGGTTCTTCATCGGCACCACGGCACAGGCCAGGCCGAGCCCAGGGCACACGCACCTGACAGAGGTGGAGAGAGGCAAAGAATGACAGATTACAATGTGACTGGGTTGGCAAACACATAACAACAAGGAAACAGTGATTTTTTTTCATTCTTGAACCCACCAAGGAAGTTATGTTTTCGTTTGTCTCTCTGTTAGACAGCAGGAACAAACAAAACCTACTGGATGGATTATTTACAACTTTCTCGAGCACATTGCGAAATAGGGTGTGTTCCTACATTTTCGTCACTTTCTCTGAGAACTATTCATGGATCTTGATGTAAAAAAGAACCAAGGACGTGTGAGTTACGAGTGTGTGCAATTTGGTGCAGAACCAAATAAAAACTGGATCTTGTGGATTTAAATGTGGTTTCAGGAGGGGACTGTTGGGCCATGGTGGAGGCCTGTGATCTGCTGACATTCTAGTTCAAACATTGATGTAAACATTTATAATTGAGTTTATATCAGTTTATAAATCTTTATCAGTCTATGTAGCACTGACTTTTCTTGACAGTATCTCCATTTGGATTTTAAATATGCTGTTTCATGATCTAATGATCTAGTAACAAATACTCAAATAAACGGAGGAATCCATGAACTGGGCCCACTGCATTCACTGCAAAGATCAAACCACTAAAATAGTTTTTTTTATTACTTCTGTCGAGGAGGATATGTTTTCATCTGTATTGGTTTGTTGGCAGGATTAAACTAAAGCTACTCAAAAGATCTCCATGAATTTTTTACAGATGGATTAAAAGCCTGGATAAAATCTCTGGATTGAAATCTGGATCTGGTGGATTTACGTGTGGTTTCATAAGAGGACTGTACTCATTTCTCTCTTGGCTGCAATGTTCACATCATACTTATGAGGAATAGAAGAAATAAAAGGTGATGCAATAAGTAGATTATCAGAAAAGTTAAATAAAATCTGAAATAAAACTGGCGTGAGGCTGAAACCAGCAGCTTGAACAACTCGAGTCCCTCTGTGCAGGAGTCACTTTTGTGTGTTTGTCATCGTGATGTGGGTCAAGAGTTGCAGCAGGACACAGGCGCAGCTTCAACAACAACACAAACACGGGCCATTTTTCAGACTTTGCAGGCGAAGCGACATCCAGACTTCAATGCCAACACATGCAAAGTGTAAAATCTGTGTGAGTGGGTTTGAATCCTGTAAGGGTGTGTGTCTGTAGGCGGGATAACGAGCTGCAGCTGCCTCAGACAATACCTCTCCCCTGGTTTGATCTCTTACCTCTCGGTTTTCAAACGCAGGGACTCTCCTCGACGACACGAGCATTTATACGATTCTTCCCCGGTGGTAAATATCTACAGTAAATCCACAGTTCATTCCTCGACAGCAGCAAAGGAACCAAACCAAACCGACGGGATCCTGCAGGAGAGGAACACCTCGCAGGGCTTCAGCGTCGAACCGACGGAGAGCAGCCGCATTATAAATCAACAAGAAGAAATAATTAGAAAACAGAGCACATGAAATAAAAAGGTTGAAAGCAGTAACCGAGGGGCTGTTGTCAAATAAGTGACGCAGACGAAGAGAAGAAGAAAAAATTAAGCGCAAAAAAAAATCCCCACCAGAGAACCGGAAGTGGAGAGATTATAGGCAGCGACTGTTTTCAACGCCGAGGACTCCGCCCCCCTCCCTGACGTCACGCCGCCTCCCCCCTCTCAGAAGTGTGTTAGTGGGTCAGACATACGGGACACGTCACACAAAATGGTCGAGCTCTCTCTGGAAATGGAAGATTTTCTGTGTGAGAGTCAACAAAGTGTGTTTGAGGAGCTGGAGACTCTCCTGGTTTTATTTTGTCAGACAAACATGATGATGAACTGAGCTGTGACTTTATGTATTTCAATTACATATTACATTCCCATGCAGCACATTTAATATGATTATATAATGTTTTTGGGGTATTGTCATCTTATTAGGTTCCCACCTTGTGACAGTGCTGTGAGTGTTATGGTGCTTTATATAATAATAATAATTAATAAAAAGTGATCACAAAAAAAAGTTATGTTATGTTGTAATAAGTCACCGATTCAAAATAAACTCAGTGAGACTGATAGTGAAACTAAAAGTTGCTCTCCAAAATAAACAAACCCAGACATCATGGCTGAGATAACCACAATGGGAAATGTTGCAATCCTCACTCAGTGTTGCTAAGTGGCTTGTTTTCCTTCTTTGCTCCACATACATCGGTTTAAACAGTCACATTACACGGACTTGTCTTCTATGTGGGGACAAAAAACATGTCCCCATTATGTAAATACTGCATCTTAAGGTGAAGACATGTTATGAGGTTTAGGTTAGAGTAAATCTCCACAAATCAAATGTAAGACAATGTGATGTTCTCTGAACTCATGGATAAACAACTGTGTGTGTGTGTGTGTGTGTGTGTGTGTGTGTGTTATTGCTGAACTGCAACCAACACATTGCAATGGAATAATAATTACAACTTTATTTGTATAATAATTATCTGAACAAGGCTAAATAGTGCTTTACAAGATGCATTGCACAAAAATAATAAATAAAAATAAATGGTATTCAATTCAATTCAATTGAATTTTAAAACTCAATCATATTAAGATTGAGACCTTAAATGGAAGTGATTTAACATTATGATACTGTCTTATTTTGTTTGGTGCCAAAATGATGAAAATGATTTAAGTAGCTCTAATTTACTAATTGTTATGATCAGCTGGAGGATTGCATCATGCCACTTTTTAACCTACCTATCTCAGCTTGCATGGTCTAATCAGACCATGCAAGCTGAGATAGTTTCATTTCTGACCGACTGACGCAGAAAGATAAAACACAGTTTCCTGGCAGTTTTCTGGAAACCTCAAAAACATCCTTCAGAAGCTCTGGGCCTTTTCTCCTCTGTACATCTGTAACCTCACATCAGCCAACAAACATCAGCTGCAAGCACCAGTGTTTGCTTTCCACGCCCAGACACCTCACACAGGTGACTGATAAAAAACAAGAAAAACATGTGTCTGAGCCAAGGTCAGCGCAGGACTGACGCTCGCAGCAAGCAGCATCTCTGCATGTTGACAGAGTGTAACAGCCAGTGGAACACAGTGACTGGTCAGACACACACACACACACACACACACACACTGTGAAAGCTGAAATGGGAGTGCTGAGTATTTTTTTTGTATCATGAGGTTATTCTCACTCAGTCTGGGCCTTGAATCATCATATTTCTCTGTCGCTCTCGTTATCTTCCTGTCGCACTGAGAGTCTCTTCATTTGTCTCCATTCCCTAAACTCCGTAAACCCAACTGTATCTCATGCTTCCTCGCTGCTTCTGCTGATGGGACGTTTTACGTGTTTGCACAGTAATGTGTGTGTCTACATTCCATCACTCTCCAATCACCGGTGGGAACCAGACTGGGTGGAAAACTGTTGATATTCATGGTCTTGAGTGCAAATCTGAAGCCTAATGGTACACAACATAACAACACGAGCATCTGTCTCACTCAGCTCAGGATGTTTTTTAGGTTGGTTTTGTTTGGCTGTGGGAGAGAGAGCCTGGCAGTAACCCCACTGATTCCAGTAAGAGCCAGGCTAAAAATGAAAACACAGAAAAACAAAGATTTCAGCCAATATGTTATTGTTTTCAGTTTGACCTTTGTCCTCAAGCAAAGCATCAGCCACTCTCTCAACACTTCCTCATTATTTCTGTGGCTCTCTGTCTCTGCTCTATTTGCTCCCATGGAAGAAGTAAAAACTAAATTATAATTATATTTATATGATATAAATTATACAAAAGTGTCAGTTAAGGTGAAAGTTACATAGCTGTATGAATATGTGTGTGGAGTGGAAGGTTCCAAACAAATACTTCAATATGTTGCATGAATATTTTCTTCGGCACATTTTCTTCACAGTCCTATAATGCTAATTAGAAACCTGGTTAGACAATTTACATATCTTAATTTTGAAAGATCACTAAACAATGAATTATTCAAAAGGAATACACACGTATATATATAAGCATTTACTGTGCTACAGCATATTCTCAAGGGAGCCCAGTTGGACTGCTTGTACGAGAGATGAAAACACTTACAGAGCCCGGGGGAACACTGGCTTCAGCTTCTTGGATCCTAAGTATGAAACAGAAGGGGAGACTCTACATGTTTAGTTTGACGTCTCAGTGATGGTTTGAACACTGTGTGATCTGATCACTTTAACAAGAATCTACAATATGTCTGCAGACCCCCCCGTGACTCGTCTCTCCACTGCCGTAGACAAAGAACACTGCACTGCACCGAAAATCACTGTCCACCCTGAACCAACTTTGTCCTGTCAGGAAGGCTCGGTGCACTTGGTTGAGCACATTATGTTCCTAAAGTCACATCTGATCTCTGTCTTTGATCACTGCATGTCGGGCCAAATTGAGATGGGTTTTGAGGCCCCTCGCAAGCACCGTCGCCTCGGCACCGGCTTAGCTAAACGTACATGTATGTGCGCCTGCTGTTCACAGAGGGCCGTGCATATTTCCTGGAATGTGCCATTTGGACATAATGTGCAGACTGCATCACTGTACAGACCCCTATAGATAGTAACTGCAGAAAATCTGTTGATTAGTTTTAATTTTACTTTTAAACTTTCATCTGTTTGGTCCCAAGTGTCAAAATAGTGAAAAATACCCATCACAAATTCCTATAAACCAAGGTTCATTGAAAAGTTGCTTGTTTATACAAAGAAAAAAACAGCAAATACTCACGTTTCAGAGGCATGAACCAAAAAATATTTACTAGTTTTCCTTTACAGTGACTTAATGAATACTTCTTCATCAAAATTATTAATGAGTAATGTTCTAATGATGAGCCAATCAAGTTGTCCTGTCATTCATGTTTAAGTTTTATGATTTGTTCATAAAGGCACCTTGTAGGTAATGATTTGCTGATTCACAGGTCAACAGGTTCTGGGCTGCATTTAGATGCAAAACATAAAATTACTATATATTCTTTTAATACAGAGTGTTATTAAAATGAGGATTATAAAAATAAGAATAATATAATTTAAGGATTTTAATGACATCCAACCAAACTGATCCCAGTTTTAATTCATAGATCTAATCTTCTGGCCGGGGTGCTTACTGTGCACTTTTCACACAGACAATAACACAGAATGAAATATTGCCTTTTATGAGGATGGTGTATTGACCACAGAATGATCTCATCTCTGTTCAGTTTGTGTCTATGTGTGATTTCTAATCAGGGCATACGAGGACAGAGTCATATTTCAAATATTTGTCCTTCTGGAGAAGCTGTGTAAGCATCTGTTGTACAAATACAGTAAAACTATAAAAACAGTGGATGTCTCCTGGCCAGCCGACTGTGTATTCTGACTTATCGACCTCTCATAATGCAGATACAGGAAGAGCAACAGGAAAATGTCTGTCAAAATGCTGCTGGAATCATCAGAGGCAGATTGACTCACTTCCTCCCAGCTGCCACAGTAATATTTAACATACAGTAACAATTTAAAGAAAGATCTACCACCTGCCACCGGAGGGAGACAGAGGCCAGTTCATAGATGTTACGACAAGCGCTCATCGTTCAGCAGCATCCTCAAATTGACAAAAATAAAATGCACATCCCTCGTCTCATTATAACCATTTCCTTTGCTTGTAGTTTGACCCTCATCACTAAACACACAGTGCTCCTCTCTCCGTGCTCCTGCCCTCATGTCATATTAAATGTTGCACGCTGAAGGTGGAACACATCAAGATAATAAGGCTGAGGTCGGCTCTGTCAATTTCATGGTCTGTTTAATAGAGAGGTGGCAGGTTGTCCTATTACGTTCTGTCGTCAGTGTGTCTGATGTGGAATAATGGAGGAGCAGAAAACAGTGGAAGGTAACATCACCAGCCCATGTGTCTTATTGAAACCTGAGCAGGAGGAGTTTTCAACGGAAATTCATTAGAATCTTTCACTCAATTTTGATTCAAAATGAAACGTCTGTGGTTTTCTTCAGCTATTGGAAGTATTGCTTATTAATTTCTGCAAAAATACTTCACAAGCATGAAATGATGCTGGTTAAGAAAGATGCTTCTGTAAAACCAAACATTTATACTAATAACTGGGTGTTTTGTCAGCTCTGCAGACATTCCTGCCTTCAACTCCCTGAGCTCTCACTTTCTACTTTTCATGGGTTTCTCCTTTTCACACATTTTTTGGAAAGGTATAAACTTTATGAAATAATCCGACAGAAAGTATTTTGCTCTGAAGTCAGGCGAGCACCAGGCATGATGCTGGGATTGTCTTTATTTGCAATAGGGGGCAGTATGGTTACACAGGAGCTGTTCTGCCGTCAACATCCACTGCACAAAATCTCTCTTGGGTACAAAAGAAGAAAATATTATATAATAAACTCATCTTGGAAGCAGAAGCAGCAGTTGCCTAGGAATTTCTGGAAACTAATATCTTTCACGGTCTGAGTTTCTGCCTGATTCGTGTCTCCATCTGCCTTTCATATTAAAGTTATCTTAATACTGGCAAAAAAGAAACTTTTAATCTAAAAACATAAATAAAAAGGATCCCAAAAGACTTGCTTGGTATTAAATAACACAGACAACCACTGAATAAAAAATAGGCCAGGCTCTGCAGGTGAAACAATATTAATTCATTCCTCGAGCATATTGGCAAACAAACAAATCAACGTGCATCGACTCCAGGTTTTCGTCAGGGTCTGACAAACACACAATCAGTTGGAAGTACATACCAGCTCTGGCTTATAACACATGGCCCATAGAGGGCGCTACATCACAAGCATTGCCTGCAGAGTTCAGTTTGTGTTTGCTGTCTCTCTCCTGGCATCTGATTCCGTAATTGGAGAGTAAACCTTGGATGTTTGCTTTTCGATTTAACCTTGTCCTGATACTTCACAAGTGCATCAGACTGTTCCTCTGCAGTTAAATTGAAGAGCAAGGAGTCAATAATCTATTCTGTGAGAGCAGTTCATTACATTTACCGTCACTCATTTCTGTCCCCAAAAATCGAACACAATAAAAGAAATCTTTGGTTACGTTTCTATTTCTAATCGACCGAGCTACACTATGTGAAATACCTTATAACTTTGAAATTCAATTCAAATCACCAGTCTCATGAAAGTGCTTCAAATGGAATAAGCACATTTCCATTTAAATCACTTCTCTGCTGTATAGCACCTTGGGTGCAGAATTAAATTTAGGCCTAATCAGTATTGAGTGTGGGTTAACTTAAGGCATTAAACAAATTAAAATGTATGGCATTAAATTGCGTGGCAGAAACCACCCACTGTATAATAATCATTACTGCACAGCTAATTGTCCACTATTGTACATATCATTATAGCAGCAATACCTACAAGGGCATTCTTTACACTTATCCTGACTTTATTGGAGATTAGGGAGAAAATTCTGCTCAGTATGTGAATTATAATCTACACGCTGAACAATGAAATTTTAATAATGTATGAAATCGACGTCACTGAGCCCTGAAAGCACATTTCTGGATAATGTACTTTCCCTTTATGATGCCGACTGTTCATCAGTGTAGGAATATCAAAGTCGCTTTTGATCTAATTTCACCAGGGTGAAGGAGGAGCTGCAGCTGCTGGGTCTTCGTGCTGCACCACCACCTCCACTCCTCTCCAACTGTTTTTCATCTACATGCTTTGGCTTGCTCTCTTATGTAACGAGGTGACTGCACTTATTTGCTAGAAATGTGATAAGAGGAGATTTTGGGGTTGTAAGAACTTCACGACTCTTTGGCCAAACTAGCGCTCACAATATCGGGTGCTCAGTCTATTGTTGGGAGTGGATTTACACTACACTACTTCCCATGAAGTATTTCTGCACCCTCAATCCATTTTTCCACTACTCTCATCCTATGGACTATATGCCATAGGACTGCATACTATGCTGTACTGAGTACTATGTCTTGTTGTTACTATGTTGCATACTTATATGTTTCTTTCTACTTATATGTTTCTTTATGCTTATATGTTTACACTGGGAATCAGAGGGAAACAGCATTTAAATCCTGTTCATATGGCAGAATAATAATAAAGTTTACTTTTGACTTTGACTACCTCATAGACTCTAAGTAAAGATGGACAAAATAGCAGCTCCCCAAAAGTGAAATCAAAGCGTCTCGATCTTCATTTGGTGGCTGGCTGCAGAATAGGCAGTAAATCTTAAATCCCCTCCATGTTAATGGATGAGACACGACCAAATTAAAAACTCAAAGTACATGTCAAATATGGTTTCTGTCCTTTCGGGTAGATATTTTCCAAGTGTTTCCTTTTTCGGTTGATTTAAATTAGTTGCTTGATGATTTAAAAATGGGCCAAACAATCATAATTGACAGCTGAGACTGACGCGTGATTGGTCGAGCGCTGAACCTCGATGCTCTATTCTCCGATGGCAGAGTTTGTATCTGAAATATCTTTATTTTCATATTTGGATAGCGGGAGGAAGTGGAAATGCATTGTCCATCTTTATATAGTTTATATAAATGAAATGACATATAAATACATGAATACAAAACTATTATTGTAGAATACAGGAATGAGAGGTGACCTGATTCAACCAGTGGGGGCAGCGCAGGTGTTGAACTTCTGACCTTTGGCTCCTTTCACTTCCTGTTAGCAACAGGTCAACCTTCGGCTGACGTTAGCATTAGCATTAGCACTGTTATAACGTTACCGCCGGAGTCACTGACACGAGCAGGAAAAGGAAGAGGAAGAGGAAGCGGAAGCGGAGGAGGAGGAGGAGGAGGAGGAAGCGGAACTGCACCTGCTGCATGCCGGGGAATGTATTTCTCCGACGCTTCCCGCCACACCTGGAAACTGTGAGCGAAGTTTGACATTTGGTCTGCGTCGTTTGAAAACTTCCTGAGGATCCATAACGTGACGGTTTAATATCAGAGAGAGAACAAGGAGCCTGGACTGAGACTAAACCACGGATTCTTCTTCATCAACCACAACAACACACTGTGTTTCCTCATCACGTCTTCATGGTGAGTACACCACTTCTTTCCTCTGCCGCCTAAAGTTATGAATGCTTCTTCATGTCTGTAGAAGTTAACACTGGTGATTCATTAGTGGTGTTTGTTGGAAACTGGCAGCAGCAGTTGGCCATTTTGAAATCTGAGGCCCAGATGAGTGTTTTGCTTGCTCCGTTTCATGATTGTGTGAAGTTTTATATTTAGGGTTTAGGTGGGCGAGCTTGTTATAATTGCTGTGTGTCCTATTGCTAGTGTTTGTAATTGGCCACAGTAGTACCACTCCTGGAAACTCAAGTCGTGCACATTGCTCACGTCACTGATTTACTTTGCTGCACAACGGCAGAGAAGAAGTGATTTCCATGAAAACTACATTTCAATTTTATCAAAGGGAAACTAATACACTGTAAAGACATTGTGTCCGATAGCTTCATAGAATCCCATACTCACTGATGCCCGACCTGGTATTTCTGATGCTGGTTTCTGTATCGGAACATTTCTCTTTACTTGACCCTCAAATCATAAATCATTATCTCTGGAGCCCCTGGGGTTTCACGGTGAGGTTACAGTCAACTGAATACCACTCACTTCCCCACCCCCTTTCCAAGCATACAGGATAATGCCCTTCAGGTAATGTAGAATGTAAAAGGCCCTCTTAAGAGCCAGTGCGACAAAATCATGGATATTCTTAGTTTCAGGTGATTTACATGAATGAAAACATAACTATGAATATTATATTCCCTTTCTGTTCCTATATCCTGCGCTCTGGTACTTTTGAATATGTCCGTCCTGGGGCCGTATAGCCAGCGAGTGTGCGTAATATCATCCGTAGGACACCAAAGTACTTTACTCTTTACTCTACTCTTGGGTATGTACAGGAATATTTACTCCTCAAACCACACAATGCACACACCTCCCCCCATGTGCATTTTAAAGAATAGATTGAAAATCTCAAAGTCTCATTGCTATAGTTTAATAACCATGACAACCCCGTTGGTGATGTCATTACTTCCTGGAAAAAAAAGTCATCGGGGAAGATATCTTGCCGGTGGATGAGAGCGGCTAGTGTGTAGGTGGAAGAGGAGGAGGTGCAACGCACAGTAACCATCACGTTTCTGAAGGAGGGAAACACATGAAAGATAGAAGAATACAGTGAACTCCACAGGAATAGCCATTCTTTTCTCTTCAGAGGCAATAAGCAGTGAGAGACACTGGTTTGTTGGGCCCACTTTATAATTAGACTCTGGGCTGCCACCATCATTTGTCATCGCTGTGTGGAAAGGAGAGCGCCAGTTGTCATCACAGTAACCTGCCTGGAAGGTGCTCATTAATGAAAACACACACACACACACACACACACACACACACACACACACACACACACACACACACACCCCTTTCTACTTTATTTACTCCAATGGCTCAAATAATCATTTTTCTCTGTATTTAAAAATGAGGATAGTTTTTTAACACCTGTCTCACACACACACTGTAAACAGAAGGTCTGGACATCTTCATTATCACATTTAAGTCTGTTTTGAGGATGCCATCATCAATTTCATCCTCCAACTCCCCTCCTATATTATGTGTATCCAAAATATCCCAATAATTCTGAATAATTAATTTATTATGGGATAAAAATCACTTGTTGCTGCAGGTGCTACAGAAAACAACTAACCCATCATAATAACAGTAACGTAGTGGAAGTGATGACAAAGTACACTTTTTCAGCCATAACTGTTAAGAAATACTTTGTAGATGGATTAAGATGGAGATATCTGAGGTCCACCGAATATAAGCCACTTCAATTTTGGCAGCGCTCAGAGCCCAGCAACTTAAATAAAATACAAACTTTGCAAGCATATATTAGGGAATTAAACGTAAGCTGTTCTGTTGTGTTTTGTATCGACAGCTGGATTGATGAAGATATGAGTGTATTTCTTCTGTTAGTTATGTGTAAAATGGGTCTGGAACACCTCCTAATTACTGCCACTGAAGACTGTAGCAGAGGGGCCTTGCAGAAATGTAGGTTTAACGTAGCTGGTGCTGCAACAGCTGTGCAGAAACAGAGCAAATTGTTCCATCGAACACACAAATGTAACTTCTGTAAGCGACACCTGCTCTTTGACAAATTGTGGTAAAACTTTCATATATTAACTTGAGAAAAGTGGACAAACCATAGACTGCATTAGTGTGTTTCTATACCGTTCCTCCTTTACGATACAGATCCATGTACCTCGACTTTGCCTATTGGTGGATACTGACTCATGATCCAATACCAGTGCATTTGAAAAACAAAACAATATATTACATATTTCAACAGCTGTATGCTACTAACTCTGTATTAAAGTGACGATTGTAATCATTGTTGTTTGACCAAATTGCTGACATTTGAACTCGCTCTGGCTAATGCTACACCACCGGAAATGACTACTTCTTTGCCTCTCTCAAAACAGTACTTGCCAGTGGCAGAGCAGCACAACTGCTGTTTTGGAACAGTGAAGAAGAAGTGATATCCAGGAAATGGAAATCGCAGTTTTTCTCTGGGGGAAGCTAATATACTTCCATTACTTGAATCACTACATAGATTTGCTATATCACCGTTCCTTGACCTGAAATTTTTAGCAGTATCGGAGGAATTTCTGCTGCTGATATCAATGGTTAATCAACAATATATTCAGAATTAAAGAAGCATGATATTAAACAAATGTGGATATACTTCCTTACACATATTGTCACATCCAACGGTCTAACAGCTGTTACAATATTGTGCCTTCACATTAATTCCAGACATGATCCTGCTGTGCTGGCCGGTGCTGTGGCCTCCAGCAGGACTCATCCATGCTAATGGTATTCACCCCTGTTTGTCTCAGCTGTGATGGTGCCAAACCCTTCTCTAGTGACAGCTTCAGGCTATGTGTTGTTGGGTTCCTCTCAAGTCCTATTTTATGCATCACTTACCATTCATTTGTTCTTCGTACTTAACATAAAGGTTGATCTGTGAGACCTTTCTTACAACTGGGACAACTGAGTGTCACTTTATAGTTATAGTAATGTTAGTTACTTGTTGCCCAACACTGGGCCTGTAAGGATTGTATTTAAATAAAGCTCCAAGGTTCCTTTCCATTTTGTTCTACTTTATACTTCAACTCAATAAAATCGTATTTAGTAATTTCCTCTTACGATAAAGGTCAGTTGCAAAAAGAACTTGTGAAACACTTTGCACACTGTCTCTTTAATCTGATTCATTGGATATGCGGCGTTGCAAACAAACAGCAAACAGTTATTTACAGCTCTGTGAATTCATCTTTATCAACTGATTTGAAAGTATATTTGGCCACTGTTAAATATTCAAAGTTACCACACTTTTTTGCACACTACGAACACGCTTTTCAAATACACCTGATGTTTGTTTGAAATTCAAGCACGTTCATTTGCTAGACCTCTGTCATCCCTCTACAGCTCCATCAGATCAGCCTCTGTCTGAAATTATCGAACATAGTTCTCCAGCTCATGGGCCAGCTGAAGCCTTTTTTAACAAATTCATAGATGGTAAACTAACAGATCATTCGTGGAAATAGTAATTGTAATGTCATCAATGTATTACTTTCACCATGGAGGTTATGGTTTCCTCTGTGTTTGTTTGTCTCATAGTTAACAGTACTACACAAAAAAATACTGCACAGATTACCATGAAACTTGGTGTGGGTGGATCCAGGAGTCTTCTTTTTTTTAAAACTTAATTGAACCTTGCAAGATAGGCCATTTTCAGACATTTTCCTTGATTTCTCTGAGAATAATTCATGAATCTTAATGAAAAAGACATCAGCCATGTTTAGGGGACTGATATTAATGAGTGTGTGCAATCTGGTGCAGACTGAAATAAAATTCCGGATCTAGTGATTGTGAATGTGGTTTTATTAAGGGACTGTTGGGTCTTGGCGGAGGTATGCACGCTGCTGAGTGTCATTCTAGTATTTTATTGTAATCCCTTTTATTGATTGTTATTGAATAAAATGGCCAATCACATTATTGTCCTGCATTACTGAGTATAGGCCCCTAATGATTTACTGTCCCATGCAGTAATTAATCTGGTTAACAAAGTCTACAACAGTGAAAGTGCCAGTGACAATATACAAATGTGTAATGTTATTTTGGCTCTTTAAACAAACTGGACTGATGAGGAAAATCCACGTAAACCAACTAACCATTACTGATTTTATGTTTTAACTCTGTAGCACAAAGCAGGAGAAGTAGAGATTAAAGATTAACAGCTATGATGAAAAGCTATTTTTAATTAAACTTTGCAATGAGAAGGACGTCATGCTTTGAAACAACAGAGAAATGTGGAAAACATGAAACAAGGCCATCGTGTTGCCGAGTATACGGGTCATTCCCACAGCCTGTGCTCAGCCTGTGCCATAATATATACATTAGAATTAAAAGACTCCAGCATTACTGTTTAATGGGTCTGAACCAAATTAAACATTTAAAAGGCTCCACCATCAAAGTGATGTAAAGGGAAATAAATATTAATGAATGAAGCAACACTTGGTTCAAAGGGCTGGAAGCTAGGAAAATTAAAAGGGAGCAAGGGTCTGCATGAGGAGGGCTGCTCAGTGGGGAGTATGTGCAGTATTGAGGGGGGGTTGTTTCCCAGGAGACCACGCATATAACCAAGTGCACGAATTCACATTGCTGTGGGGTTTGAAATACATCTGTTACAGTGCACCAAACTGTATAAATGTACATGTTCACGATCTGTTGAGATCATCTGAAGCATGAAATCATAGATACATAACAGTATCTCATCTTACATCTCAAGTCAGCCTCTGTTTTGCAGAAATACTCATCAATACATTAACAAATCATACCTTAGTGCGTAAAGTCCAGCTGTACTGATGTTCAAGCTGTCCAGAGAACTGATGCATATTTTATTTAGGTTGTATTCGAGCGTTTCCTATTTTTAAATCCTGTGTTACAAATACACCAAACTTTGTTTAGAATCCTTTATATTTCAAAAGATTGAATATTGCAGATAAACTCTTTTTAATGTTCCACACATGAGATCGTTGAACTCAGATAAATCACATAAGGTCAGTCAGAGTGTGTATTTGATGGTGGGGCAGGGTGCTCAGGTCACCACATAGGAGCGACACTGGTGTTACTTTTCCTCCTAAAGATTTGCTTCTCCAACATTTTGTGGCACCTTTACCACAGGCAAGGCAGACAGCTCATCAGAAAGGATGACAAATGTGGTGACGTGAACCTGACCAAATGAGAGGCAGAGGTGATGACTAATGATTCATTTTCCTGCCTCTAGGCGAAAAAGTAACTTTTCTGTGCGTGCCAGGCTTCCGGGTTTCATGCAAGCAAAAATAGGGATATTCTCTGTGAGTCAGAAAAGAGAAGTTTTCCCTGACAGGGTGTCAAAAAGTCTGTAGTTTCTCGTCTATAAGTTGTGCTTAGAGCAAAAGTTTGGTTCGATTATGTTTTATTAAATCAGCAAACCAAATCTACTGGTTATGTAACATTGCACTCGGAGCACATTCAATTACTCACACTGGAGTAAGCATGAGTGGATCTGACAATCAGATCTGAGGCGTTGGATTGTCAGAATTCACCATATCCCTAGTTTTGTTATCAACAAAGCACTTACATGTACATGTTTGAGGCTTCAACAGAAACAATCATTCTCTAAGAATGGGGTGATGTCACGCTTTGCTTAACTGCATTGTGGTTCTGTTGCTTTGCTGTCCTTTCACTTCCATGTGGCAGAATTACTACTAATCAAATGTCGTTCGTGCAAATACTCAACCATCAAAATGGAGAGAGGTAGCAGAAGTAGTTGATGAGTCCTATTCATCTGGTTGTAGAGTGGAGTGCGGCTTGGGCAGCAATTTTCTGTCAAAGCCCGACCCAAGCTTGATGTTTTACTCAATTACAGGCAAGTAGACGGCCCAGACAATGTGTCAGAACAGACGTAAATAGCTTTTCAAAATTTTGGTCCTGGCCTGACTCTATTGGATATGCCCATGGCCACTGTCAAGCGTCAAAGCATAGACTGGATATAAAGATGGATATTCGTCCCCACTTCCTCTCATTATCTTTAAATGAAGCCACTATTGACTTCACGTCTGAAGAGCCGTCATGTTGTCCATCTTTATATACTGTCAACATTTAAAGCATTTGTGCTGAGTAACACTGGCAGCTGTGTCAGAAAAGCTTGTGAGTTTAACATGTGTCTCCTGCTGTGTCGCCAATTGGTGCTTTTGATAATACTTGTGTCTGTGATTGTGTACTGAGCATTGAAATTTTGCAAGTGTTGAAAATAGACTCACAATGCAACGGCATAAATTCAGGCATCAAGTATGAAACTTGGTGCCGTCAGCAGCCTTTTGTCTGCATGCTGCATCAAAACAGCCTCTCGGTACAACTCTTAAGTTGTTTATTTGATTGTTGTTTTTAACTCCCTCTTGCTAAAAGTTTAATTCATCCTTTGACTCAAAGTTAAAGATATGTAAATTAACTCGCAGTGACTTACCGGCCCATTAACTCACGGAGCCCTCCTGCTGGATTTGTCCTCATACTAACCCCATGTGAGGTGAGTGGGAAAGTAACCGTCCCGAGCTGAATTCTCTGATGACCCACTATTTGGCTTCCTTCTCAGCTTGAACAGAAAGACCTCATGTTTCTCTTTCGGGTCTGTTTCTAAATTTATATATAATATCGCAGCCACAATTTATGATTTTTTGGGGGGCTGATTGATGAGCCACAATAGGAATATTTATAAAATAAATGTAAGGATTCAACTTTTTGCAGAATAATATTTTCCAATGAAAGATTTGTTATTAGAATTTTCATAATTTATTTGTCAAATAATAAGATTTCTGCCAGGTAGGTTATGTTTATCATATTATTAATTTGATCTCTTAAATATACTTTGCTGCCTGGATTATATACATGCAGTTAGCAGTGTTTGGAAGTTGCACAGAGTTCCTGGATCGCAAGATTTTGACACCAATGCTGCTTTCAGTCATGCAAGCGTTTGACCAGAGAATCTCCTGGTGTTCATCATATGTAAAAGGCAAAGTACAGAGAAAGTCTGGACCTGTTTGTGTTGACATTGTGTACATGAGTGTATGTCTGAAAACGGCTAAAGAGAAATAGTGGTTTGGTTCAGCTAAAAGAAACAGTTTGGCCAAGGTCAGGGCACGATCATGATTTGCATGAAAACACATATGAAGGGTCATAGTTCGCATTAAGTAATAACATTAAAAGCAAGAAATATCCAGAGAGTAAGAACCCACGACCCGTGAACATAATTTCAACTCCATGAGGCAGAATATATTATTCAAGAGCACTGGCTAAACTGCATTTCATGTCTGTGGTGCCTCATCTGTGTACACTTGTTTGATGATTTATTCACTTGGTGCCGGCCTGTTAATGTGACACATCTGTAATCGCCCATGCATGGCATCCGGCTTGTGCAGAGGTTGTGGGGGAAAACCATTGTGGAGAAGTGCACAGGTTTCTTCATGACCTTGTGAACAGGCATTCGGTTTACTGTTTAAGCCACAAGTGTTAAGGTTGAGGTTAAAACTGTTTCATCTGCCAAATTTCAATATTTAATGACCTCAGGAAGTTGTGCTGGCCATTTCTCTGCAGGCTTCTCGTGATCAAATAGATCTTTTGATGAAGCAAAAGCTTTTTTTCACGGTTTGTCATCTACAACTTGCTTTTGCAGCTTATTTCAGAATTTGGTTGAAGATGTTACACAAGATTCAGTTTATAGCTTGCAATAACAAGATGACTTTGGATATGGGAGTTTTTTAAACAAGTCATTACAGTACAGATTACCAATATTACATTTGGCATGATAAAATAAATTGGGTTTCTTAATTACAGGCACATTCCCTGTTAGACTCGCTGTCGTAATCAGCCTCAAGATCAGCATTCGCTCCCCATCTCATTCTTTCTCCGTCCATCTGTCTTCCTCCTGCACGCTCACTGTTTTCTCTGCTTAGGATTTAGAAAATATCTGCCAACTATCCAGCCAGCTTCCTGTGTAACATGATTTAAACTATTCTCGCCTTCTGTCTCCATGGTCCCTTAGAAATGGCTGCAGAGACACTGTGTTGTTCTTAAAAGCAACAAGGGAGGCTTTTCTGCCATTAAATGGCATGCATCATAACAGAGTTTCAAAGTGAGATCCACGCGTCTTACTTTGAGAAGCTTGAGTAGAACTTGCTTTTGCTTAGGTATTGTTTGAATGTTAATTTCTTGTTTGTCTGCTGTCAGACAAACAACTTTCTTTATGCACAAATTTGCCCTCACCGCAATTTTCCCAATTATCCGAAAGAACAATTGAAAGACAGAAAGTATTCAAACAAAATGACTCGCCTGGCAGGAATAAAGAGCGCAATCATGATATTGTTTGTTCAGAATCATTACCTGCACACACCACCTCCATTATTAAAGTCAGTGAGCAAAAAGTCTGGAGATGTCTGTTACCTCTCAGAATATTAAATAACAGATGATCACCTTCGGATAGATAATGACAAAGAAATGTTTGAGGCATGAACAGTCTGCTCATGTGTATGGATAAGGGAAGTTATTACTGCTGGAGAAAATGATGGGATGGTACAGTCAGTTGCACATGTGTGTTAATGTGTGTGCGACTGTGCGTGTTCTGGTTTGAATTCCCTGCACCTTGGGAAGAAGTGATAGCTCTCCACCTCTTATTACTGTTAAGTTGCCTTTAGCGAGGCACTAGAGAAATGTTCAGGAGGGGCGAAAAACAAAGTTTACTCCACGGCAAAACTACTGAGGCTTGAGGTAAAATGCCCTTGAAACATTATGAATGTGTGAATTTTCAAAACCAGGGGACAAATGTCCCAAAAGTTTAAGAGCTGACTACTGCTGTACCCTGATTTATGGAAGTTGTTGGCAGCCAGTCAAGCACAGCAGCAGTTTTTTTCTGTTTTCTGTTCAGATTTTAATTTTGATTCATTACGAACTCTGTCATTAAGTAGCAAGGTTGTATTCTCATATTTGTTAAAATGCTGACAGAAATTATTAAGCATCCTATAAAGTGTCAGTCACAAGTTAATATAATTGAATAATTTTTCCTTGATCTGCCCCCAAAATGTTGTGGGTTCTTCCCTGACCCATACTTCCACCAAGTTTTGTGGTAATTCGTCCTGTAGTTTCAACGTAATTAATAATCAACTGCAAACAAATGCAGATGAAAAGATAATGGCGAAGGTATTATTATATCAATTATGATTGTAGTTGCATATGTCGTTCCTCAAACCTTTTACGGTGCTGTTATCTTTTTACAAGAGATTTAACCTTCACATATTTTTCCTTATTTGCATGCATTGATTAGAACTTTTTTTCGTTTCAAATCAATCAGGATAAAAAGTCACATGAACCAAGCCCACTGAAATGTCTGTGGATCCCAGCCTGAGGATCCCCAAAAGGATAATAACATAAATTGAAAAGAGATAAGGCCAAAAATTAGCTGTTACTCCATTCATGGAAAATGCAAAATAAAAAGGAAACTTTGGACCTCGAGTTATCACATTATAAAGTACAAGCATTGAAATTACTGTTTCGTGAGATGAAATCTTGTTGCTGTAATAATTTTATTCAAGAGCAGTACCAACACTACAAACACCTCCTGCCCTACATGCCTGTTGGTTATTGTTTCTTCATCCCCCATTTACACACAGGGTCCCCCGTGGGTCTTCCAAGCCCAGGAGCCATGTCAGATCCTCTGCTAAGTCTTCTCTCCCTGCAGCTGTCATCCTGCACCACAACTCCCATCCACTCATCACTTCTTATGAGTTTCATATTCAGTAATCCTTGTCAGTGTCCAGCAGTGAGAAGCAGAGGAGTTTTGCAGGCTGACTGATGACCACTGGGAAGAAAGATCTCCTGTGGTGCTCAGCGTTGCTGGGCTCAGTCTATTACTAAAGGTTCTTCTGTGTTTATCCAGAAAGGCATAGAGGGGGTGAGAGGAGTTGCACTTCTTGGTATTTGTAGTTCAAGCTGTATCTTTGAAGAGTGCAGAGAAAAGGGGAGTCCACCACTATCTTCGTTTTGTAGCGGTGTTGAGTTGCAGGGGGTTTAGCCCACGCCGCTCTGCAAACATGCCCGCAACACCTACACACGAGCAGCAGAGAACTGAGTGACCTGAAGTTTGAGGTGAAGAGGGTGAAGAGGGTGAAGAGGGTGAACAGGAAGGGATACAGGGCTGTTCCCTGAGGAACTCTGGTGCTGCTCACTACACTGTCTGAGGTACATGTCTGGCCCTGCAGGTGGACTCTGATCCAGTGCACTAGGGTCCAAAAGAAGAAGAAAACGAGTTTCTGTAATGCAAAATTATGTTTATTTTCTGTTTTGTCTCAAAGCTTTTCTACTAAATAAATATGAAATTGGAGTGCTAATATTTCAGGCCAAAAATACTATGCACCACAGGATTTCTCACCAGGGAACAGAAATCTTTTGAGGAGCTCAGAGGAACCAGGGTCTTAATTATGTTCATGGGAGATAGTTTTACCCCCCAGGAAGTCTGTGCTCAGGGGGTAGTAAACTTTGTGTTGGCTCAGAAAGGTTTGCAGAAAGACTCAAAGCACTCAAGTTGCTTATCGGTCAAGAACCTCTGTCCAGGAGGTTATGTTTTTGTTGCTGTTTGTTTATCTGACTTCTAGCAGGATTTTGCAAAAACTACAGAATGTATTTTATTGAAATTTGTTGGGAACGTGGTTTATGGGCCTAGAAAGAATCCATTAATTTTTTAAATGGACTCTATTAGTTAGGTGCATCCAGGAATTTGATTTTCCTGTGGAGACCACGATAACATGCTGGAGTGAATTTAGATCCTAGAACCTCTGTTGGAAAACCTCCTTATTAGAATGAAACAATTTGAGAGGAGGTTGAGCTACAGTGAGAGCTTATGTTTGTGAATTTATTTTATATTTATATGATAAAAACCATGTAAAGTGATTTGCTATTAATATCATCACACTTTAATCTATGGATGCTTACCATGACGTAGATATATTCATTAAGGGGGCCCGTAGAGATAACATGTTTATCATGTGATCACATGTTCATCATGCTCTAATGTATCATGCACATTAGAGCTAACATTGAACATGCTGATAACATGCAGTTCAACACAGTGTGGTCCTTTCTTCTCCCTCAACATCAGACTGTACAAAGTCTTGTAAAACAGACATGGTTCAGTCTGAATTTTCTCCTCAGATAAAAAGATCAGATTCCCTGTAGGGCAGGTGTTTACCTCTGTATTTTAAAGTCAGACTAAAAATAGGTGAAATATTGCTTCACTGACATAATTAACACTCACACATCCAACCTGCGTCATCGCTGCTCATGCTCCTCACATCAAAGCTCACTTGTGTCATTCTCTCTCGCATCGCTCTCTCTCTCTGAATCAGTGCAGTAACGTCCCATATGTGACATAAAGTGGAGCGAAGATGTGTTCGCCCAAGGAGCACAGTCTCTAAATGAAAATTATGCTAATTACTACATGCATAACATGAATGTAATTCCTTTCTAAATGAAAATGACTGACAGTCACTTGCATGTGCTCAGCCACACACTCGAACAATGTACGTCCACACCACATACATTCATACATATTTGCATAATACACACAGAAGAATTATTCAGCTTCCTCTCTTTCCTCTTTCCAACTCCCTCTCTTTTATTGATCACAGTGATTGAGTCATTGTAGTGTGAGCTGTGCCCAGAGGGAGGTTCTGCTCTTTGTGCTCTTTGGAAAACTCTTGCAAAGCTTCTAAGCATCCTCCTCAGCTACAGTTTCCCTTTGTTCAATATCTACAATTCATATCATCCGCTCTATGTTTATCGCATATTGCTGTTTTTTCTGTTTGGGCATTTGAGCACACATGCTTTACATGCATGTACTGAACAGGCTTATTGAGTATCAGAGTCTGCTCTTCAACAGCAGGCCTGGGATCACTGTGCTGATGTACTCAATGGAAATGAATCAAAGTCTGTACACAAATAAATCCTAATAGGCTGCAGAGGGGCGACATGTTGTAGCTGAACCAGTGTGACCTCCCCTGTAGAAACAACAAGTGGCAGGAAATAAAAGGCAGGTAATCAATAGAGTATCACACGGGCCCACTGCCCCTTAAATGATTGATGAGTGGCTCTGTGGAGGGGGGGGGCAGGAGAGGAGGAAAAATAAGGTTTCACAAGTCGAATCCTTTGCTTGGGGCACAACAGAGACAGCAGTGGCACCATACTGAAGATGTTTGTGTTTCTATGATGTTTGAATAAATCAGCTCATGAGATAAAAACTTGGACTAATTAATAAAAGTGGAATGTTGGGTTTTTACTTGGTGCCCCATACATCACCAAAATCAATAAAAATTCAGTTTAAGTAATTGAAACATAACATATGTTTATTTCTCATCTCCTTAAATTAATTTTACATTTAAGATAAGAAAAAGGGGTTACTCTACTGATTAAGCTGCATAGATGAGAAATGGAGCAAAGCCTGTTAGCTGGATTAAGCAAACACTTGCACATGTAACACAGAATACTCTGTGACATAAATCTAACACAATTGCAGTAAGGTGGGCTATTTAATCTGCCAATGCTGTGACCATTATTTACCTCTTTTAACCCAGTGCTCCGTATTCCATTAGCAAATTAGCTCATTGTTGCTAGGCTGCAAACAGGCGCTTTTTGTCCTGTGCATGAACTTCTCCCAAAGAAGGATTCAACTTTCAGTGAGAGGACACATCTCTATCTCACTCCACCGAGCTCCTGTCAGTGTTTCCTGCATCTCCCGTCCGTATTCTGACTTGTTGCCTTGGCTCTGTTCCATCTTTGTTTTTGAGCTCGGTAAATATCAGAAACTTTTTTTTGCTGGTTCCCAATAAAGTTTTTTCCAATATGAACTGCATCCTCAAGGGACCATTACTTTGTGTATGTCTACTGTGTTGTTAAGTCAGAACAAATTAGAATCAATCCACAGAGAAATTCACTTTTATATCACAGGACATTTTTAGTCACAACTTGTAAAACACCTTTCCAACAATATTACAATAGCTCACTGCAGTTTATATTGGATCTTTTGTCTGCAGCCATGTGGGAAATAGAAATCTCTCTAGCTGTAAGATAGCAGACAGAATTCTCCAATATAAATTCAACCGATGGGCCGAGATCCAGATCGTTGATCATTTCAGGCGTCGTGATCTCCCTCAAACTGCACATCAACAATGACAACCAATCATTAGTTTGGGGCTTAATCCATACATTGTAATGTTTGTCTGGCTTTAGCTTTGCTGCTGCACTTCACGTTGATCACCAGCTCTATATTTATCCATTTACACTCACTCGACACTTCCCAAGAAAATTGGTGGTGATTGTATTGGTGCTTGGCTGAGATGGTGTGATGAATGACGAGGTCAGAGGCTAATGCAAAACACATTTTCTAATAAATTCAATTCCATTGAGTTGGATGAGTTGTGATATCTTATCTTCATAATTTACCATAAAGGGGATCATATTGATTTTTAACAAACTTCTTGATGTAAAAACCAACAAGACAAATGATCATTGCTTCAGCTGCTCCACGTCTTTCATAAAATCTGAGAGCGGTTTTCTCAAAAATTGAATGAAAACGTTTCTATCCCCTGGTTCAGACCTCATTTAGCCAAATTGGTCAACAAATTACATTTGTAATCAAAAGTAATTGAGCGTCCTGTAATTAAAACGAAAGACAAACGGGCTTGTCAGCTGCACTTTTATTCAGCGTTCTGCCATATTTAAGTTTTAATTCCCCCATTTGTCAAATCTTCAACACTAATCCACAATTCAGAATATATTATATAGCAGATGATCACGATTATTGACACGTTCAGTTGAATAAATTGATGTTTGAATTAGGAAACAACTAATGTTTGATCAGCACGTTGAATTTCTGCCTGACCCTCATGTTTTGTTTATTTAGTTGTCAATGTTACTTTACCCGATTGTCACAATCTGCTACATGTGGCAGATAGCACCGAAAACAATATGGCTTCGTTTTGTTAGCCACGTTCGCTCACAAATGCTAAGTTGTCCTTCTGTGACCTGCATATCATTAGGCAATTCAGGAACAATTGCTTGTAATACTCTAAAAGCTTAAATGTGATTGATTGCTGGGTGTGGAAGTGTGGCAGTTGAATATTTATGTCTGTGTGAGTTAAATGGCCTGTGGGAGTGTGGCGGTTGGGTATTTATGCCTGCGTGAATGGCCTGAAAGTCGACAATTTACCCATGTATCCCTCTCTCTGTGGAGCTATTTAGTTGAGCTATGTGTGTTTTTCCACTTGAAAGGTGTGGAAAAACAACTTAAAAGCATCAGCACCATTCTTCCCTTAAGATTGTGATGAATTCCCTGCACTCTGATTAGGCTATGCTGGTTTGACTGGCCATTGCTCTCGAAAGACAATGGGTCCCTATAATAGGCTTTGCTAAATGGCCAGAACCCAGTGAATGAGTTGGAGAGAAGAGGTGTGGGGGAAAAAAACTGTCATAAAACAAACGAGTGGTAGAGAGAGCGAGAGAGTGAACGAGCCAGTGACAGAGTGAGGTACAGGAGAGATGGAAGAAGGGAACGAGTGAGGGAGCTGTTGCCTGCACTAAGTGGCTTTACATGGCAATGGAGGACTGTTTACAAGTTTGAGTGGAAAACCAGAGGGTAGAGGGCCGTCGTGGTCAGGCCTGGCAGTCTGGACTTCTGTATGTGCATGTTTTATGTACCCAGCAGTCAAAATAATAAGGTCTTCACCTGTTGAATAAGGTTTTTTTTCTTGTAAATATAGCCTGAGGAAAACTGTCACAGTATAAAGAGCACACCTCTATATACATAAGATCTTGGTTAAGAAAAGGTTTACTTTGGTATGCAATCAGGAAAGTGGATCTGCATCTTTAGGTAAACAGTTTAAGTAAAAAATGGCCTTATTACATACTATAAGATGGTATGGCACCTCCATAGTGCTGTCAAAGCCAAAATGAGCCGCTGTTGTCTGGAAAGGTAGTATCATTGAAACAACAGTATTATACATGTCTATTGTTTAACTTATTACTTTGTCCATTCAGTGTTTGACTCCCATATGGGAGTTTTAAATGTATCACTTTTACTGCTACGGCAAACAATGGTCAAAATATCTGCAAACATTTTTGTAAACACAATTTGTTCTATAAAATACCATACATAAAGTAGAAAATGTCCTGAAGGATGTTTTCAGACGTCTGTTTTATTCTTCAACTGTCCCAAAGCCAAAGATCAGCTTACTGTGATATAAAACAGCAGGAAATCCTCCCACTGATGACACTACAACCAGAAAACCTTTGGTAGCTGTATCACATTAAAATATGTTTGCAAGTTAGCAATTAATTAACACGTGATTTGCTTGGTAAGTTCATGTAAAATGACTTTAATGAGTCATGCAGTCAGCTGTCAGGTCAGCATGGCCCATTGTGTCAAACTGCTTCTAAAATGTGGTATTAGAGAGATTCTCACCACTGGTTTCATCCTGACCTAATCACTGCTGATAGTTACATATGTATGTATGAAAATGTAAAAGATGTTCCCAGTGGTGGGTCTTCCGTTTGACTGATTGACATGGACTGATTGTTTATCCATGTGGAAACACAGCTGCACGTTTACCAACGGAACGTGTGTGCGTGTGTGTTTTTATTCACGAGAGGTGGACAAACACGCCTGCTTTATTTACGAAGTGATGTTAATGGTGATGCTGAATTGGTGTGACAGTGGCAGACACACACAAACACACACACACTTTCAGACACATAAACATGTACCAACAGCTGCATGAACATGCTATTTACAAGCCATTTGTGTCCGCCCTAGAAAACAATTAACCTTGAGCAGAATGAAGGGAATTTGATTATTGAACGTTGCATAAAGAGTAGGGGGCTTCCTGCTGTTGCTCATTACTGATGTGCAATACGTGATGTACAGATATAGAACGATGCCTGGCATAAACATGACGGCTTCTTCTGTTCAAGAAAATTGGCTGTGCTTCTGTACATATACATATATGTTTCCATCCAATGTTTATGTATGAGTCATTGGCTGATGGATGGCCCCCGCTCAGTGGGTTTTGTTACAAATGAAAACCACAATGGTTATCCATGGGTTTTCTTATTTGCATTTCAAAACAAAACAGCACGATGCGTGGCAGGTACAGCGTTGGCCCTCAAAGGATTTGACAGATAACTTAGTAATTTCAACTGGATGTGGGGTGTTAGTGAGTCATAAGTCCAATGAAACTTGGGCAACTGCAAAGGAGGATGATGGCACTCTGGGAGACGAGGCAGAGAGCGAGAGGGTCTCTCGTCTCATTTTTGCAGTCGAAGGTTCATCTCATTCCCATGGGACTCCTGAAGAAAAGCACAAAGACAGAAAAACAGGGGAGGGTGGAGAGAAGTGTGAGGAACAGGAGATAGAGGGAAGGTAGAATGGCAAGAGTCACCGACACAGACGAGAAAAACAGAGTTGAGTTTAAGTTTGAATTTTTATTCTTATGCAATAGTTAATGATGCCTCAGTTCTAGTTAAATAGCAGTCAACCTGTATGCACAATACCAGGACCCTGGAACTAGCTCACGTTAATACACTGCAGTCAATTTTAATGTTATTGTTTACACAAATTACTGCATACAATGTCAGAAATGAAGCCAAAATATCCTGGTGACCTCACTTACAGCCAGAGTCCAGAGTCTGTGCAGTAGGGATCCACATTATAAATGCTGTTGATGCACAATTTCGACCAATCGCCAATAAGCTGTTAATCATGATGTTTCATTACCAGAAGTAACTAAATGTTAACACACTTGGAGAAACACTTGCATCATGGTGATAAGAACGTGATAAAATGACTGATCAAGGTGCTTTGGCTTTATCTTTGGGGACCCACCATTTTGTCCATCTTTAAAAACAGTCCATGGTAAACTTTCAAATTGAATAATTGTAATTGGTTCAAACAACTGAATCCACCAGGGAGGGCACTGGTCTGTGTGATCTAGTTTAAATTACTCAGGAGAGTGCTACTTTGGATTTCAGCATTAATTGTAAATCAAACTTTTACAGGAAGGTAAAGCAATGCCAGCCCTCCCTCACAAGCTTAGTCACTTTCAAAGTACAGATAATAGCTGCATGCAGCTGCCTGCCTACTCTTGTTCTTTTCCTGGATTAGGCAGCACTGAATGTGTAGGTGAAGTTAAGCACCTGAGCTCATTACTATTTGTTCACTGTTCATGTAATTATGTCTCAATCCAAAGAAACAAATCATGTGCTTCACAATTATAGGCAGTGCAGCATATAATTAACATTATAGACACCAACACCACATTAAATCATGAAAATTGCTGCTTTATTGATGGTTGTGTGAAATCGATTTTTTTCCTCTTTGTGTTGGACGGCTCAAGTCAATCATGTAAGCATGTGTTAAGCTAAGGCCTGACACTGGAAATAACATTAATTGATTGCTTTCAGTTTTCAGTAATCAGCAGTAATTACTGAGTTATGGTAAATGATTGTTTCTTAGAAAGGCAATCAGGAAGTACAGATGAAGACCATGCTTGACAAGTGAGAAAATACATTTGCTGCAGGAGCAATGATGGTTTTTCTGTTTTAACTTGGGTCAGTTCTCAGCCTGAGTCTTTCTCCTCTAGAATGAATAATAAAAACATTAATTTTCATACTATTGGGAATTTTGAAATAAAAAAAAAAAATTTGGTGATTCAACAAATTAGATAGCTCATAATTAAAGATACCTTATCACATCACTAACACTGAGTATTGCACTCTGATGTGCTCATGCATTCCGCTGCTCCTGCAATGGCCTAAATGATCTGAGACATCATCACGACACTCAGTCTGCACAGTTGGAACAATCAATCCTCTCAAATGAGGCAGGATTTTCAAAGTGTGAAACATGGACCTAGGGAGAGGCACTATGTTTGCCAAACCCAGCCTGCCAGCATAGACACAGGTGGGAGACGGTGACAACACACACAACCCAAACTCTAAATTGGCGGCACTCTTGTGCAGCAGCTGTGCCAGGAGACAGATGCAGCTCAGCCGACGCCAAAGTTAGTGCTGCAGGGAAGCTTAAAATGTAGAAAGAACATACATGAGTCTTAAGCCTCGTTATATTTGCTTTCTGTGACCCATCCACTTGCACAAAAGGGCTGCATAACTATATAGATTAATGATGAATCGGTCATTGATTAAACTGTGTGAATGACACATTACGTTAAAGGACGGAGGATGCGGTGTGTCTAACTACAGGCAAACCGTGTTTTTATTTAACACAGCCATCAGTCAACATTTTAATAATTGACCTTTCCATCCATCTGGCATTCCATAATATCCACATGTCACACCAACCCCACTCGCATTTTCTAATGAAATGACTCAGGGCCAAACCTCGAGAGCCGACTTCTGCATTGGGTTGAATGTGTGGAACATCATTCTTGTCACCAAGCTGTGCACTGCTGACAGATGCCACATTACCAGACAGATGTTTCTTATGCACTGCATGAGAAAGTCTTGACTTCAGAACTACAAGTCCACAACTCCTGGGGGGGGGGTAAAGTCTGGAGGTGAATTAAAAAGAGCAAGCTCTCTGTGAGTAGCATTAGTTATATAGGGCTGCCCCTGATAAAAGATCTGCCTTGTCGACTTGTTGTAAGGCCATTAATGGAATAGTTATCACATTTTAATATTGGTTTAATTATTTATATATGTATATGTTTTTTTGGGGAGTGGCACAATGGTGCAGTGGCTAGCACTGTTGCCTCAAATCAAAATGGCTCTGGGTTCAAAAATGATGGCCAGTCAGCCCCCCATGATCCTCAAAGGACAACTAGAGGAAATAGATGGAAAGATATTTGAGGTTACCACAGATTCAAACTGTAACAGGTTAAACACCTAGTGCAGCTTAGTCCACTGCCCCTGCAAGAAAATAAGTAAGTGTTGTTTATGGCTGTTTCATTTCAGTGAATGGGACAATGCAGTCGAGCACCAGTCAAGCGATTGATTAACTTTGTTTTCTGTACATGATGCTTGGACCCCTTAACAGAATTAGTTTCCACTTGTGTCTGCAGAGGTTGCTGAACCTGACACTGACCTTACAGTTTGTGGACAACCTGCTGTACATCCTGAGCCCCGGCCGCTCCATGTGAGCCTCAGCTGATGTTCCGTGCTCGACTTTATCCTGCATCTGTCTGCAGCTACTTCATTTCCTCTTGTATCTGAGCCTGAGAAGTGTGCCACCCCTCTCCACTGCATAAAAGGCGATTCGTGTCCCCCGCTATGTGCTGCCCCTGTAGGGAATCTCGTCAGTCACCCAGACGCAGGACACCTCCTGACAAGGTCACAGAGGTCTGCCATTTTGAGATTAAAACGGCTCCATCCATCCAGCGACTTCCCCCTCTGGGCAGCCATTATCATAGCAGATCGCCATGCCAAAAGAGCTCAAATGGAAATATAGCGCACCACAGGCGGTGACCTTCCAACAGACTGTCATTTTCAGGTCTCTCTATCTTGAGAGATGGTGATGGTTGGTGGTTATATTCTGTTAGTAGGAGATGATGTGGTTTTAAGTAGGAGAAAAGTTCATAATTTGTCAAATTTTTCTGAGGTTCAAAACGGGAGGTCACCTGAGAAATGTATCATTTCCCTGCCAATTCTCCCGTTATTTTCAGTGTTAATGTTTGTTATTTACCCACTTTCGTGTATTTGTGTGTTTGTATGTTTTGTGTGTGGCATCAGTTTGAGCCAGGCTGGGCATGCAGCCTGGTTAAGGTCTCAATGCCCAAAGATTTAGCACAAACACAGCTGTCATCACTGGCACACAACCCTTATTAGTGCTTACTAGTGCACGCCTGTGTGAGTTCATGGTTTCGCCGTGGGAATTAGGGGGCAGTCTGGCACATGGACCTCAGCGCTGTCAAGCTTTTATCCATCCATCCATTATTTCTTTCATGAGGTTAAAAATGAAATGTCTTCAGCATCATTTTTCTTTCCCTGTGTAGACAGGAGAGAGAAAAATATTCCAGACACTACAGCAGCACCTCACTGCAATGCATTGTCTCATCATGAGCAAGGATGAACATTAACCATTGCTGCTCACCACCCACCGCAATTTACCCGCTGTTACACTTTTTGTGTGTTATATGGAGACACATTTAGAGGTGATTGCAGCACAAAATGACAGCAGATGTGGGGCCAGTCAAACAATCAGCCTCTAAAAATGAAATCAAGATTTGTTGTTGGAATAATGAACGGGAAATAAAGTAGCTGTGGCCCAATTATGAGGCTGCATCCTTCAGAGCACGCAGGTCTGCAACGACCAAGCCTATATGCAATGATCTTGTCTACGGAGGATTTCCTATTTGTGGCACCAGCTTGTCCATTGCATCAGTTGCTACTTTGAGTGGCTACTCTTATTGCAGCCACACGCATTGCTAGCTCATTAGCAACGCCAACAGCACGCAGTGAATCCTGGGATAGATTGGCCTGAACCACCCGTTGGATCTATAATTGTTCTAGAATGGATGGACGCAGTTGTCGGCTGCAATTGAAGGTTCTTCAAAATGGCACAGCCTTGTCACGCAGCTATGAGATGTTCAGTCTTCAGATGCAGCCCCTGGATTGAATCACAGATATTTTAACATGAAATTCCTGCGTAATCTGGCCTGGCAGTGTTCACGGTAGGGTTAAGGTGTATTGATATATAAATGGAACACGGCGCACCATTTATTTGGATTAGTCATTTATTGATTAGCTTATCGTGTGAGGAAAAGGCTTCTGATAGTTTTACCTTTGTGTACACAGTATTATTTCACTGTTGTCTTTGTATTTGATAAATGTCTCCTAAAATCATAATATGCATATTTGAAGTGTACATTTTTAAGATGGTCAGAGTTTCATAGACAGCCCAATGTTGATATTTTCCTCATTTTCCAATTAATGAATTAGATTTTAATTATTTTTAATATAAGTTTAACATCTGCTTCTCCTGCAAATAACCAGCATGCAGCCCACTTTGACTGTGCTGTTTGTGTGCAGGTGCCCTGCTGTTACGTTAATGAGGCGGAGGAGATCATAGCCAGACAGAACATATCAGTTTGTTTATCTTCTTGTTTTTCATTTTTCAGGGTTGTAAATAAAACTTTGGGCCCAAATTCCAAGCTGTTTGATGTGCCTTGTGTGATGCATCATGACGGGAAAAAAATGGAAAGGATTTAAAGAGGCACTAGATTGTTTGCATGATATCAATATTTAATTTTTTAAATAGTGAATCACTTATAAAAAGGTCTGTTTTCAGAGCACTCAGTGGTTTCTGTCACCGAGGGAATATTCATAGTATATCTGCTGTGTTTTATCACGTGTAAACTGTTGTGCAGACATGAAGTATCATTCCTTCACTGCCTTGCCTTCTTTAATTTTCGATAACATCTTAGCCCCCCTGCCTTCTGTTCTTCCTCCCTTTCTTCTCCACCACAGCTTGTTCCATATTTAGATGGCATTAAATCTGAATTGATGGTAGAGGGAGTTTGTGTGTGTTTGTCTGCCCTAGAGCAACTAGGGCCCCAGTGGGGGGAAGGGACAGCGACTGGGGGAGATCGGGGCATCTAATGTGAGTGTGAGGACAGTGTGTTTTGTGTATGAGCACTGTCAGGAGGGGTGCCAAGGCTCAGGCAGCATGTGCCTGGGGGGGTAAGGAGGACCGGGATGTATTTGTTTGGAGATGAATAAGCGCACATACACAGACACACAGACATACGTGCACGATGCGTCTAATTGGCAGAAGGCAGCTGCTACCAACCAGAAAAACCCATGTGAAAGTACTCATCGTGTTTTGGCCCACAGGCTGCCACGCCACACTTCACAATTTACCCTCATCGTAATGAGCGCAAATGTGCAGCAAATTCATTTCCCGTCGAAAACGTTTTATTTACACGTCATATAGCAGCACTAGAGCTAACAACCTTCTGATTGTCATAATCTTCTCATCGTAGTTGTGGAATATTTTCTTCGCTCTAATTCAAAGATTCATTAGACGCGTATATATCAAGCTCGCTCACTTGGTGGAGAGGGAAAGTGATTTTAGTTTACTGCCATGGCTTGATTATTTGTTTATTTTTAAAGCATGCATGTTATCTCAATTCTTTGTATTCATTATCATGTATGGTGACTTATGTGCTATAAGACGACCACAGCACTCAGAATCATGCTAATGTCCTTAAGATTGCTAGTATATTTAACAGATAGAAACAGTGTGTGTGTTTACGTGCATGTGTGTATGTAAATATGCATGTTTGTGTCCAATTGGAAATTTGATTAGATATCAAATTTTCTGATGTATGTCATTATTTTGTATTCGAAGTTCAATCAAAAACAGGGTTGAAAGACTCAAAGTCATTTTAAAGACAAACATTCAAATGTGGATGCCTCAGTGCGTGGTATGGGCATGGAAGGGTTTTCATTATGGGGAACTGGTCCAGGGGCCCAAAGAATTGGGAGGCCTCTTGGCTGTATAGGGTCTCAGTTTAAAGTGACAAAAATGAACACATGAACCCATTACAACCACAAAGTGACAAAAATGACCATAAATAAGCCCGTTTTAAACCTGCCTGTTTGGAATGGGCTGTTGAAAATTCTGGTTGCCTTTTCCTTCGGAAACTGCAAAAGAGCTGCTCACCTGTTTATTGAAAGTTCAGTGAAGCTCAATTCGGTACACAGAACCTAGAAATTGAGAATCAGCCGTTGTTGTGAATGTGGTTGGCTTGTGTTGACTCGACTGCTGCTACCGAGCACTGGTCGTCTGCTTATTCAATTAATTGATATTGAATCTATCACGTGTCCAAATTGCACCAAATTCGAATTCTTCCTTCGGCCCTAAACGATACACATGCCAAGTGTGAACCAGATAAACTGAATGCTTCTTGAGATATGTGAGCTACAGACGGACAGATTGATTTTTGGAATGATTAGATATCGTTTTGTTTAGTCTGGGTGTGTTGTTCCTTTGTAGAAGTTGTGGGGGTGGGTTGCATGTGCATGTCCAAGGCTGCATGTATATGAAGGACATATATGTTAGTTGTGGGCAGGTGTTAAAACTTCCTTGGTAAAATTCAGTGAATTACCTAAAATTATTATTTTTAATAAGCTACATTTGAGTGCAGGGCACAGCAGTAACAGCCCGATAACGGCAAATGTGGAACCTTCATATTGTTCCAAAATCTGTCCATCATAGTTCACACTGAGGCTGTGGCTGGTTTTACTGGATAAAATATGGGAACTGTTGCAGAAGGGGAAACGTTAATATATTTTGTCATGCCTTGAATTTATTGCAATTCAGTGAGTGAAAATGTTCTTTTAGACGATGTTCAGACCTGCACAGGAGGACAGCTTGAGAGCGTCGGGTGTGTGTGGAAGTGTCCCAGAGCAGAGAGGAGTGAGTGAAAGATGGTGAGGAGACAGATGGCTCGGTCGTTTTCAGAACTCAGCCTTAGTGTCATAAGTTAGTAACTCTTTACAATGATCCTCTAACTGATTTGAAATATACACTCAGTGATTCACGATACATAAACTGTCTCCGATTCTGTCGTCCGCTACCCCCACCTGCATCTCCCTGCAGTGTTCCCTCTGCCCAGTAGATGGAAGCAAAGCCACACAGACCAACAGGAAATAAAAAGTTGTTGGTTGTGAATTTTCCCAGATGGTGAGTGGCACATAGGAGCTACTCTGCCCTTCCCCCAAGATGGCAGACGGGTCCTTTTCAAGTGTCTTCAATCAAGTTCACCTAAAGGCAGAAGGAGACCCAGCGCTTTTTACAGCTGGAGCTTTGCGAGAGTTTCATTCCAATGTGACAAGACACCTTTTCATATCCAACAGACCTGGCCCTGACAGCGAGAGCAGAAGCAGAGAGGGAAAATAGAAAAGGCTTCGGAGAGAGGAAAGTGAGGAGGAGAGTTTCGGCAATGAGAAACAACAGATTTTGATACAGAATGTAGTTTACAAGAGACCATAAGGTATGGCCAACACAAATGAAATAAAAGCAGATGGTTGAGTCAGGGGTCCTGTACATCTTGGCCCTTGATCCAACTTTGAACCTGCAATTTTAAAACCTTGGGTGTATGTAATACTGGATCTCTGCTCTTCTCTCTCTTGCTCTATCTCCCTTTCTAATTAATGCTCAGCTAAACATGTGAAACCTTGGATTAAATAAGGCCAGGGAAATCAATGGCTGACAGCACAGGAAAAAAAGGCGGCGTTCAGTAAGCAACCCGTCACATTTTAATCAGGGTTTCCAAGGTTCAGGACTAATGTCAGTGGTTCCCCACTGAGGATGAGTGAGGGTCTGTCTTGAGTTGCATGCATGCATGTGCACGCTGTGTGTTTCGACACATGTAAGCCAGTGTTAAGGAGAGCTTATGGAGGAACAGTGTGTGATGTCTGTGGGAGAGGTTGGACCCCGAAGTTCCCACAGAAGGACCAACCGATCCTTGGAAGTCATGGAGGCATGCACGGCTGCGCAAGACTGCAACCTCAGCAGCAGCAGCAGTCATGGGAACTGGAGCTACCCAGCGGCGTGTGTTCACAAACCAGCCTCAAGCAAGGAAAAAAAAAAAGAACCAACACACGACCCTGCTTGCGTGATTTCAGCAGGGCCTGAATTCTGCAAATTAAAGAACATGTAAAAAGAGAATTTTACTTAAAATGTAATTTTTTTCCTGAAACTGCAGCCTTTACCAGAAACCCTACACTTTTTTAATGAGAAAAGCGAAGTAACATTATATAGACATCTGTGGTTTCTTATCAACTTTCTCCTCAATAAGTTCCAACATTGTTGACATTTTTTCATCATGTCCTTTGCTTGTCTTGCTTCAACTATATTGACTGCAATGCCCCCCCATGCATCCCCCCCAGCAATTGCATGGTTAATGCTAATCACAGAAAGGCCACTAAGACATTCCTGTGACATGGTGGACCTCAGTTAACAATATGTACATTCATCATAGTATTATCACTGAATTGGGCTTTATTTGGTAGTATTTCACATTGTGGCTGATTTTACTAATTGCATCAGTACTGTACAAATTTAGAGGTGCGCTACTTTATAGATTCCCCCTCCCCCTTTCTGAGCGTTCCCCTTCCCCATGAGTGTGTGAGACATCAGCTTCTCTGCTCGCTGCTCACAAACTGGAAACTGGATGTCCCCTCTGACAAGGTCAACTGAGATGACATCATTAACGTGATGTGCAAATGAGCGATAGAAAACTGATCATGCAAATGTTAACATTCCGCTGCTAAATGCGTGTAGGGGAAACACTGGCTTCTCTGATTCAGTGTTTCGATTATATATTGCTCCCCCCTGAAAGAGGCTGATTACCACAATTTTGTTAGAAACCCCTTAAAAACTTTGATATGAACAGGAGATTACACCACGTTTGGAAACCCCCCTAACCACTCTGCCAAAGGCTTCTTAAATTTAGAGGTTTGGTTGAAGTGTCTGTCATGTATTATGGGTTCTTTGGGTTGGCAGGGCCCCCAAGTCCCCATTGCCTGGGACCCCCAAAGTCCCAAAGTTAAATGCATGTTTGAATAAAAACAGTAACTGCTCAGGCAACATACTTTTCACTGTAAATTAATGAAATGTTTTGAGTTTATAGGGGCTATGAACTTTACAGTATAAAGCAGCCCTGTAAAGTTTCCCACATTTTATATATTTTTCAATTTTTTTGAGTCTAGTTTTCATTTCTGGGCCAGAAAAGGGAGTATGGGCCCTCTGGGTCCACCTAGCTGAACTCAACTCCAGCTGAGCAAGGTTGTTGTTGTTCTGGGTGATTTTCACCACATCTAATGACTGCTCCGTCTCATCACCACTGGAGCTCTCTGTAGACCTGATGCCAAGACACACAGCCAGGGGGCACGACCACTGAACGCCAGCAGTCAAACTTTAGATATTCTAAAGTCATGGTTCATTCATGTTTTCTCATCAGAAGTCAGAACGATTTACATATAATGTTTCACTTCTCTTTTTGTTCTATTATTTTCTTGAAGAATCTAGTAGGTGTGTTCTGTCATCCTCTCCTCAGACAACAGAGGCATCGGCTAAACTCCACTCCACACTGTCATAATCTGGATTCTGTGGACATTTCTAAACTTTTCTGCAAACAGAGCCAAATCTTAAAATGAATTCCTGGTGTCAAAGTTGTTCAGAATTATTTTAAGCTGCTTCCTCTCTAAATATTGTCCCCTGAGCCCAAACCCCTTAATCCATGGTGCTGGTTTCACTAATACACACAGAATCTAATGTATTAGTACAAATTGTGGACTTACTGCCTACAAGTGTCCCTGACAAAAATGTTGGAGGACAAAATGAAGGATAGATATTGTTGTTAGGTGTACCAGTAAACCGGCTTCTTTTTATGCATTGCTCTGCCTTATTCTTGCACTAATCACTGCAGCTGCAACTTAAGCCAACAAATACATACAAATACAAAGTAATGAACAATACTAAGAGGTAAGAAGAATATTCAAATTAGTTTTGGAGCAGTATTTGTTCCTGTGTGGCTGAATATCTTTTGCTTCTCTTTAGCTGTGGATCATTGCTGCAAGCTCCAGTCCTGAGCGGAGCCTCCTGAGTCCAGCCTCTGCTTTTTACAATTAGCTTGCTAAGCGGCGTCCTTCCATTTCCTGTGTGGTTTTAATGCAAAGCAATACACGTAGCGAGGCCCCTCAGGACATAGTACCTGAGGCAGAACATCCTGCTGAAAAGACAGCTGTGCACTTTTCTATCAAAGATTTACATCGATTTTTTCCCCCAAAGGTTTGCAACATAAATGATGGTGAATATAAATGCAAGGAAGTTTTTAGGGTGATGGAAGTTTGGGGTCAGGTCATTGGATGCGGAAGGAAAGGCCTTCTGTCAAAGTGATTACTGGAAAAACACTTACCTCAGGAGATTTTTTATGTCTCAAAAATGTAGAAGAGCTGATTCTGCAGATTAGAGCATTAAAATACATCATGTCTCCTGCATCAGCAGTGGTAGTCCATTTCTTATGCCTTCTGATGTTGGAACAGTTTACAAGATTAGCCTCAGGTTAATGTGATTATACATGTGAACGTATGAAGCACATGAGTCATGTCTTAGATTGCTATAGTGCAGTCTTCATGGCAGTGACTCATTTTAACAACATATATGTATGAAGTTACTGCAAGCCTCTCACTGGGAGCTCCCGCATTACAGCTGATAATTTGTCCACTGAGCGAATGCAGGCATTTGTGTACTTGTGCGTTGCACACAAACCTGCCTTGTTGCAGTACACGGGTAGAAATGGGATGAAATGGCATAAACATTGTAGTTATTTGGGGGAGAGGATGAGTTTTTTTGGGAACTGTCAGTCATGTCCTCTACAGGTGATGTTGTGGTGCCGACAGCTCAGGAGGGGGGGAGGAAGAAAAACAAGAAAGTGAGGAGAACTTGATTGAAAGAGAAGAGAGAAGGTGGGTTGAATATAAGACTCCTCAGGTCCACGCGGGTACTGTTTTTCTGCTGTGCAGGAAAAATACAGATCTAAGCAAGAATAGCACACAGCTGAATGTAAATTTGCTGTAAAAGTTACCACCAGCCTCTTGATGATTCCATGATTCCAAAGGGACTCATCCAAGGAAACAGTGCAACAGGTGATTTCAATATCTGGCACAGCTTCAAACACAGAGGACCAAAGCATCTGTAAAATCAAAACCTGCTGACTTTGATCCTTAATGACTTCACACCATCGGCCCCGCGTTCAGCTGTCTCTTTACAACACAGATGTTGGACGTGATGATGAGAAGGACTGATAATGGATAAGAATGAAAGCTGGAGGGAATGGAAACATGAGGGTGCAAAAGTGAAATTATAGAGGCCTCAAAATGCAAGAAGATAGTAAACTTATATCTGTAAACAATATTATCAATGGTATTCCAATTTAAAGGTGATTTGTGGTACCAAGAGGAATAAAATTAATATGCATGGCAAGCTGTCAAGCACTGGGTAGAAGTTGGGTGAGATCCAAATCTCTCACATATTAAGGGAATCAGGAGGAAGAGCAAAATAAATTGATTTTATAAATCTGATTTGAATGAATACAGCTACGGGAAGAGAGTAACAAACATTTTCTTACCACATTTGGATTACTGCCAATGGAGTTATTTACTGTTTTTCTTCTTTTTCAAGCTCTTAAAAAAGTCACTAATAATGTATAATAAAAGATGATAATATTAGAGCCGAATTCAGCAGAGAGATGTTTGAATATTAAAGTTATGAAAAGTGTAGGAAGAAGTTTGGTGGGAGTTAAAAGGCACCGAGGAAGAGGAGCAGTGAGGAGAGGAAATGAAAAAGTAACAGAGGAGATGCATGGCAGAACATTAAAGAGGAGTGTGAAGACGAATATAGGGAAAGGGGAAGTAGAGAGTGAGAGAAACCCAACTGAGACCGAGGATAACACAATGTGGAGGAAGAAGCTCGGCAAGAAAATAAGCATCCCTTAAAAATAGCATGCAGGCTCAGCAGACTGACAAATTAAAGTAAAACAAAAACAACGACTTGCTCATTAAGAATCTTTTTGGAGAAGCAGAGGCGTTCTCTATGAAGTTGTTTTATTTTGCAGTGGTGCTATAGAGTCTCCATATTCTTGCCTGACATTAATTTAAGGTGTGAAGTGAGCAAAGGCTCCTGTGAGTAACTGAAGAATGACACATTCAAGTGAAATAAACGATCCATAAAGATTATGTCGATATTGCATTCTGGATTGTATCACTGTCACTTCTGCCTCCAGCCTGGAGCTCAATTTTGTCTCCCTGCTCATACAAGCTCTGCTCTTTAACTTCTTTACAAGGGGCTTTTTCCTTCCATCTTCCCATTTCTTTTCCCTTGCCCCTGGCTCATCTTGCCTTCTATCGTCTGTTCTGCCACTGCCTTTTCTTTCTCCCAACTTGCTCTACTCTTAACTGTAATTGTACACTGATCAGACGGCTTGTCCAAAAAGGTATGGGCCGACAAAAAGACTTAAGCTCCACTGTCTGTCGGAAACGGTGTCACTGGCAGCCTTCAATCTCTTTCTCTGGACGGATCGATAAACTTCACACGCAGGGATCAAGTTGACCCATCCAAGCAGGAAAAACAATTTGAGATTGGAGGGCTGAGGGATGTCAACATTTGTACTTTGTAGATCTGACAACACACACAGACACACACTATTCCTTTGTCAGTAGAGATATTAACCTTCAAATGGCATCTCAAACAAAAGGATCAAGAAGTTGAAACAGCTCCACACCACCACATTTTTATTTTGAAACAGAGTAAGAGAACACCGCTGTTTTGTATTGTTGACGTGGAGAAAAGGAGATGTTTGGAAATGACGGCGAACCAATATTTGTTTCCTGATACAAGATATTGCTAACAGTTCCACCTCGTCGCTCTTCCTCATTTTTAGTATTAGTAGCAACTGACTGCAGAGTAGACAATCTGCTTCCTGTTTACAGTGATACACATAGGCCCAGTTTGCATGAATGGACGTGTTGTTTCAGATGTGTTATGGATGGGGCACAGATCTTTTTCATTTTAAAAATCCATGGATATTTCCATGGATGTACATGAGAACATAAGTGTTTTGCCAGGCAATGAACACAACTTAAAACCACATCATGAGTACTATACTTCATTAAGTTGCTGTTTTAACAAAAGCCCCATGATGTATATTTGATTTTATTACTCGACTGAATCAATCTATTTAAACTTTACAGCAGAGTTTGAAGGTTTCCTCGGCCCTGCTCATGTGAAACTGCTGACATGATAAAGGCTATCCTGCAAGAGTTTTACTGCATCCAGTGAGTGAGGTAACTAATTTGACAGCAGTAATATGGGTCATATACTGTAGCCTCCAAAGACAGGTCCCTGTAGGCTGCGCAAAGTTGGTGCAATGATTATAAATTCAACCAGCCGCAGCAGTCCTATATCCAGAGGAAAAATCAGACCATTCTTGTAGCTAAATAGTTCACAGTAATTAGCATTAACATATACAATGTAAACTGTTTTTGGCCTGCAATGCTTCTGAGCAACCCCCCCAAATAATGTATTACAATTCACTGCATCCATTAATTTTATGGTCTGTGAAACTAAACTAATAAAACTCTAATTGGGAGTATAAGAAATGAGTCACCATACCCTTCTGAATCCCTGCTGAATCAGCGTTCTCATCAACTGCAGACACATCGTTTACGTCTACTGTTGACCTGCAATCAATCTTCTGGTCAACTTAAGTACATGTCGAAGAAAGCTAACAGAAATCCTGAGACTTAAGTTTGATTCCTGTTGTCTGTGCTGAAAAAAATAAGGTGAAATATGTCCATGTGTCCCCCTCCAATAATCTACAGGGTCAGTTTAAATTCTAATAAAAATGAAAGAACATGAAAGTGAATGAATGAAGGAAAAAAAATATATATGCAAAATAAATAAGCAAATGTATGTAAGTTAATGAATAAATAAATAATAAAAAAAAAAAATACAACCATTGTCTACCATTTGCCAAGACAGGAGGGTTGGAAAACCTTTGCTCTCTTTGCTACACCATATCAACCCCTACTGAAACTGATATGTTAAACTATTTAAGTTTGTTCAGTATTGTGATGGCGTTGACTCAGGTCCAGAAAAATGCCTGGCCGATGAGGAGCTCATGGCGTGAACAAGTGCCAAACATAAGGTGATTAGTTAGATTTGCTGAAGACTGCTCGGTGCCAAACTGTTTTGAGAAAGCCATCGTTCCCCGGTGATGAAGCCAAGAAAAAGTCACCTCACCCTTGCTGAGTCAGCATTACCAACACATCCTGAGACGTCCTCACACCTTTGGACAATCAATACCTACTTCCATCATTGTCTGAGCAGCACCGCAGTTTAATCATCCATCGCTGTGCATAGATCAGCACAGTTCAAGAGCCAATATTAACCCCCTCCCCCATCCCGCCCTGATGTCATGAGCGAAACAGAAATTAATTTCAGTTGAGCAAATGGCATTTACCGTCTTCTGAAAAGTAGCTATTTACCCCTGTAAAAGCAGAACTCAATACAATTAGTCTGTTGAGCTTGTGTAATAGTTCTGCAAATTGTTTTCAAGATACTATATTCCGCACTAACAAAATTTATATGGTGAAATATTCACTTGGGAATGGATACAAGCAATTTCACAAAGAAACTACTCAATTGAAAATAGAATATTAGCGTCACTGGAGATTTCTTTTTTCATATGTTCATTAAAACCACTGCAAAATAACAAACCCAGAGGAAAAATTACTTCATATAAAATATCGTCTGAATTTCTTTTACTTGATCATTTGCTCACAGAACTTCTGAAGTTTGGCCCTTGAAGTCTTTTTTCTTGTCTTGCTTCTCACTTTGCTCTTTTTTCATCTTGATACGAGAATTAGAATCTCGCATTTTTGGTTCCAGTTTCGCCACGTGTAAATGAGAAAGTGCACATCCTTAATGCAGATTAATATTCTCCTCTTTATCTCTTTATTGCTGGTAATGAAGGGAAAATAATTAAGATATCAGTGATTCTGAATAAATATAATTTTAAGATATGATGTATTTCTCCAGTGATGAAGCAAATGCGTTACCATAGAACTGTTGCTAACTTTAAAAACACTATAGAGATCCCCATTGTCTTTTGAACTCATCACATTTTTGGCCGTGTTGTCTAACTCGACTCGAACCTGACTGGAACCAATCCCAGCAGACATTAGGCGAGATGACGGCATACACCCTGGACAGGTCACCCTGAGACAAACAACCATTAACTCTTCACACTCACTCCTACGTCAATTTCAAGTCCCCAGTCAACCTAACCCCAATTTGCTTGACTATAGGGGGAGGTCCTGGAGAAAACCCACAAAAATATGAGGAAGAAACCACACACCACACTGTACTTAACTGGCTGAACCCAGAATTGGACCAATGATTCTTTGCTTTTGATCTGACGCTAACCACTGCACCACCATGCCACCCTCCAAGCCATCATGCTCCTCTAAACCCAACCAAGTAATTTTTGTGCCTCAACATGACCAAAGCTTGACCACTATTCTTGAATTATAGTTTGTAACAGCTTCATCTTGTTTGAAACCACAGTTATCATCTGCAGCTGTTCAGTAATTGAAGGTTTAGTGTGATGACCGGGTCACTAACGGGGCTTCAGAATTGTTTCTTTGGTAATGTTGTACTAAGGCACTTGTAGTAGTTGTATGTTTACATTTTATTATGTTTTTTTTCATTGGAAAACAGGATTTTTACCCACAATGCCTCTCCATTCTCAGATGTTTTGATTTCATAATTACCCATTTACAAATGGCTAGTTTTCATCATTGTGTGATCAACAAAAGTGATTAAGGGAGAAGGTAATGTTGCATGCCTTATATCTTTGTGACAGTGTATTATATAAACACCACCTCTGGGAGTAAAAGTTGCTGCCTGGGCTATGAATTTGGAACTTAATGAGATCATTACAGGTTGAACAGTCATTTGAATTTCACACAACCCTAAAGTGGGGCTGTGTAACTATATTGTTGGCTTCATCGAACACTCGAACACACACACACACACACACACACACACACACACACACACACACACACACACACACACACACACACACACACAGTACATTAATAGATCCACAGTGGTAAATGTAAAAATATCAATATGTTTCCCCATCACACTTTATTTTCCCCTGGCGGTGATAATTTCCTATGGCAGCACATACCTCCACATAGTCTAAGTCAGATGTTCATCTTAATTAATTGGACTCAAAAGCAATGTAATTGGCTTGATGTCACTGCAGTGGTGTGGCTAGCGGTCCTTAACGATTTTCCCAGTGGTGACAGTGAATTCTCCATTAAGAGTACATCAGGATTGTTCACTCTACAACCCCCAGTTACTGCTGAGTCTAATGGCCATTAGACCCCAGTGCAAGACTGGGCTGGACAACTGCTGCTGCCCATGACAGTTCAATCAAATGCTCCAAGCACCTTGTTTTTTTGTGCTTTTTCTTGACATGAGGAGGCACATTGTTTGTGGATGTCTGTTGATTGTCCAAGGTTATACAAAGGTAGGAAGCATTTATGTGCTATTTTTAAGCACTATATCGAAAGTAAAGGGAAATTCATCTAAACTTAATTTGAATAAAGTGTCTTTGTCCTCTTAATTTAATGATATCTTGAAATCAAGAATGACACTGTTCCAGTAAGATCTAACCCTGATACATAAACTTTACACAAGGACACTTTTTCTAGAGTAGATAGATAGATAGATAGATAGATAGATAGATAGATAGATAGATGCACAGACAGACAGGATGTAAATTCAATTGGACATAGACTCTTGATCCAGAATGTGACGCCAATGCGGAAGTCCTTGAAACCTGTGTTCTTTTGAATAACAAGCAGAGGGTCAAGAAGTCAGTTTCTAATAAGAGAAATGTAACCTATTTTGACTTTTTTTAAATGTCTATAACATTGTATATGTCTCAATCACTAGCTGCAAGATGGTGCTGGTCAAAATGCCAAACGGGAGGCAGTTCACAATGGTTGACGGCATGATGGTTTCAATGTATATTTCCATACAAATTCTAAATTAAATCGAGAATCACAAGAGAAAATGAATGCTTCAGAAGTTGTAGAAGTTCTCTATAATTCTCCAGGGCAGTCACCTACTGTTGGAAATCCAGTCTTGGATGAGCAGTGGGCATATTTTCTAGTACTAGAGGTATGGTTGTGTAATAGCAGGTTTTGCTTATTTGTCTTCTGTTCATCTTAGTGTCCCAAGGTCAACAGCTGCTGTCAGTATGGCAGGTTTCCTCTCTTTGTAGGTTAGGGGAACACATATGTGCGCTTGAGTGCCTGGATGTGTGTGTTGCATTCTTAATTGCAGGAGCGCTGACATGATGTTGTTTATGCATTGACTGCAGCTTTGATGAATGCTCAAATGCAAAAAGTCGTGAAGATGGTTTAAGTGTGATAGGAAGAAATAATGGAAAACAGTGACAAAGTTATTATAGCTTGATAGATAGCTAGTTTGTTTTTAACCTTCCTTTGACCACTTTGACTTACATAGAGTTCTCTCACAGCTTGAGATCTTTATCAGAATAAATTTAATTCACAACAACAAAGAAAAAGCCTCAGATTAGTGCATTAAGATGTATTCCCCAGTTTCAAAATAAATGGCTCCCCAATGAATAAAGTGTCCTTTGGAGGATTTTTTTTTTTTCACATGTTGGATGAGAGGAAAGTTTTACTGAGTAAAATGTTGACTTGGTTGACATTGATTCATGGAACTAATGAGCCACCATTGTAGGATATACAGTATATTAGAGGTTCAGATATACAGTGCATTCAGAAAGTATTCAGAACCTTTATTTTACATTATTTTTCAGCTTTCTGCTGAAAACACAAGAAATTTGTATCTATACTCTTTATACTTCTATATGTTTTATTTTGTTATTATCAATAGGAAAAACGTCTTAATGACAAAAGTATTTAAACCCTTTTCGCTGATATTTGAAATCTAGCTCAGGTTCCAAATTCCAAACTTTAAGAGCATTTCAAATTAAATAAGTCAGAAAATATTGAGCAGCGATCATCCTGGACTCACAGACATTACATTACACAGACATTACATTATCCAGTGATAGCAAACATATGGATTAAATTACAATTCATGTTGTTAAAAGAGAAAATTACTCATTCATATTCCACCTGTTACATTGCAAGTGTAAGACAAGCATGTTTTTGAACCACAAACATTTTCTCTTTATCATTATCATGTTCTAACTTGATTAACTCACAGGGACATTAACCTTCCCACCTGAGCGCAGTTAAGCTTTACATACTTGACGATGTTAAATCTACAGCATAATCCATCCATTAAATTCAATGAAAAAGGGAAATAATCCATGTTATAGATATCGCACAAGAATATCATGAGAGGGACTGTCAGAGAAGCATAAAATTCAAAATCGTGTGATTGCATCTTTCACCTTATCTCACTCTCCCATTTCTGGTCTCATGTCTCCCATGGCCCTGTCTCCCTCCTGCCCTTACACTCTCACCCCTGCCCTCCTGTTCCCTCCCTGCTCCTGCTTATCCGCACGCCCTCCCCAAGGATAATGAGTTTAATTAAAACACTTAAGCTCCATAGGTCGGGAAGGGGAGGGAATAAGAGGTGGAAGAGATAAAATGCTTAGGCAAATTCCTTGCGCTTTCCTCTCTCTCATTTCTTCTCTTTCAAACAAATCTTTCTTTTTTCCGGCGGGTTAAACTACTCAGCCTTTTCTGTGACTTGTAACCACAAGGTTAATCACAGCAGCAGCCAATGTGTCCGTCTTCGTCAGTCTGTCATCGAGTCGCTGAACCCTCAGCAGCTCTGCTCTTGGCTCACTCTGGACTCCTTTGGTCCCTTCTGCTGTACTGTTTCTGTTGCATATTCAGTGGTAGAACTAGAAAATAATGAGGAATTTCATCACAGCTTGTCTGCGGTTCATATTTTGTCATAGTTATTTGAAAGGGTTCTTGATTTGGCTTTCTCAAACTTTTATTATTTCAAAGTTGTATTGTTTTTCTTGTGATAGAAATTGTGATTGTTAATGTGTTATTTTCAGCTTTTTAGGGAGGTTAAATGTAAATATTGCTAAGCATCATAAAAAGCATTCTACTTTGAGAAGAATATTTTATGTTTGTAACATTAACAGTACTACCTCTAACTAAACATATCATCATCTGATATCCTATACTTATAATATATTACACACTCTTGTGTCATAGAAACATGGCAGCTTCCCAAACGTGAAGCCAAAGCACCTTGATCAAAGCAGCCGCCTGGTGGCAGGCTGCAGTATAGGTCATAGATCCCGGCTCCCCCAGGATTCATATCTGGATAGTGAGAAGAAGTGGAGAACTGTCATCCATCTGTAAATAGAGTCATGGATTGTGTGTATAGTATGCACATAGTTGTGTTACATCTGGGCTCTTTATAAGGTTATAATCAAATCCAATTTATTAAATCAAAATAGAAGTTTTCTCCAAATTTTTTCCAATTTACTTCTCCAATTTTAGATTTTATGAGTCTGTCTCCAGGGATTCAAACTAAGTCTCGCCTGCTGTTGCTCAAGATACTTGTATAAAATTTCTCATGGTGGTAAGACGTTCCAAACGCTGCTGATTTTATATTTTCCATGTGTTCTCTTCTGCCTCGAGGGTCTCTGCTGGAAAACGGCGAGATCCCCTCTGTGTTTCCTGTCTGCTGTAAGCTCCATGTCTAACAGCGGAAAGATGTAGGTTATGAGCATCGCTTCTTGACGACACACGACACGTGTCAAAATACATATTCACGCACACATACATCCTGCGCTTGTAGAGGCACATGCGAATGGTGCAAACATGACATGCTTGTAAGAAGGTACGTATCCTGGATCTGAATGCATATTCACAAATGCATGCTGTCACGTGAATCAGCATGTGAGTTCGGAGACACAAGGGAAGAGAAATGCAAATGCTCCTCTTCAAGTCGGTGACATGGCATCTGTGGGGAGATGAGTGTGTGTGAGAGAGAGAGAAATAGAGGGATATAGTGAAGAAGAGAGATTTAGAGAGAGATGGCGCTGATTCACTGTGCATTCACTGTGTCTTCCCCTGCCCTGACGCACATTGCTGCTTGTCAGGAAGCCAAAATAGATGACACAGTCTCAGGAGGAACTGTCGTCGCCGACAAGCTCTACTCTATTTACTGATGTTTCTCATTTCCCTTTTCCCTCTATCTTACTTTCCCAAAGTAACCTGCCTGTGTCCTGGAAGACGGAGAGTTTTATTTTTAATTCCCGCTTCACCCTCTTCGTCTGTCGGAATCCCATGCTGCTCCTCTTGCATAGTCAGGTTGCAAGTCATGTGAGAGCAGGATTTGTGGGAGCACATGCGCGCTGGCGAGACACCGTGGCTGTCCTGATTAAGAGGAAGGGATGGACAGAAAGTGAAAAAGATGGATGTAAAGGCTGACGTGATGCAAATACTTCCTCAGAAATTGTAGAGTTCCATTGTGATCGCTGTGTTGTACCGTTTCAAAAATACATAATTATGAAGACGGCTAGGGTATGTCTGTAGTGGTGGACAGTAATCTGATAGTGTCAGACTGGTGAGATGTATCTTGCTTTGGTCAAGTTTTAATCCACATGAAAATGAATATGGTTGTTTCTAGTGGCACTTTCTAGTGGAGTTTTAATTTGCCTCTTGCCCAGTGTCAGCTTGGATTGACTCTAGCCCCTCTGCAACCCATAAAGGATACGCAGTGTAGATCATGGACGGATATTTCTTATGAGAGTTTTAATATGTTATAACCCTCTTGACAAGAGGTTCTGAAGTAGGAGTTGTTTCTTGAAACTACTCTCCTATTACTGGTGGATGTAAATTCTTTGAAGATAAATGACTCTGTGCATCTTTAAAAGATATTGCAGCCTAAACCTTTAGTCATTAGGTTAAGTTTTAATATAGCGACTGCATCAGAAATAACTTTAATTGTTTTCATTCCTCACAATAACACCACAGCTTGTTCTCTCTCCACCTCTGCTCGTCACTTCTCCCTTCATTCCTGTGTTCCATTTGTTAATTTCCAGTCTCTCATGCGATCTCATATCAATAATTTATAACTAATAATTCATGTGGCTACTCCCTTTCTCCCTGGGCTAGCCCCTGCGTTGTCTTATTGCAAAGAAGAGAGAGAAATCCAGTCCTTTATATGTCCCCATTTTTTTTGTGAGGGGCCTGCAGGAAAAATCAAACGAAAGTGGAAGAGATTCAGGCCAAACTCATAAGGGATATAAGTGAGTCCGGAGGCAGCAACATGAAATATTGTACTTTCTCAGGGCACTTACCTTCTATTCCCCTGTAATGTTTTCCCCAAATCTGTCCCATTTTTTAAAATTCCCATATCCATGCTGCCTTTTTGGTTTCCCTTTCTCACTCCTGTGAGACTACTCCGTCTTTCTTTTCATTTCTTTTTCTCACTTTATCCTATTCCTGGTATTGACCTGAGACCGTATCTGTCAGGCTGTGTTTGTAGAGTCTTCTTCTAAAGCTTTGTACATGCACACATATGTTTATAAGACTACAAATGCAATGTCTGTAGTGCTGCATGTGCATTGTGTGTTAGTGCGTGTGCATGTGCGTTGAACTGAGTCTAATCTAAAATTACCAAAGGATTCTGAAGGATCCTTCCATTTGCAGTGAAATCTCCAGTCATTATTCACTCTACAAGACAGACTGTACCCTTTTGTCTCTGTCTGTTCTTGAAGTGAAATGATACAACAAACAGCTTAAGAAGAAGCAGGAACTTTTCTGTCCTGTTCTGTTTATATATTTCACCTGAGGCTTCCAGACTATAAAACTTGGTCTATGCGCTCTCTTGGTTTTTGTCTTCCAACCGCCACTTAACTTCATCTGGTTTTGCATCTGCACATGGAGCAGTTCCAAAGCACATATGCCACACATCCATTTCCTCACCCAATTGTTCATTAGTTTTCAAAAACAGTTTTAAGTATATTTAACGATCTCCTCTTGAATTGAAATCTTTACTTTGGTGATGATCATTTTTATTTTAGGTAAACCAACACAGAGTGAGTAAATGAGTCTCAATGACAGTGTCACTTGCAGCGCATCTCAAATGTCAATTTATAATGAAACAGAGTAGGGCTGGGTGATTAAATGAGTTTCAGTTATGATTATTGAAAACAAAAATAATCGACATGAAACGATTATTATCACGCGTTTTGTTTTGACTCTGTTCACACAGGCAGCGTTCCTGCTGTGTGTCTGCAGGACGTCAGTTCTCACAAATGAGAACCAACACACTTTGTTGTGACTTTTCAAATTTAACCAACAGCTTTTCCTTTAAAATTCTATGAGGCGTCACAAAATTCTGATTCGGACACATCATTAAAACAATGTCCTTGTTCAAATTGTAGTTTGACTGTCAAATAAAAAAATCACAGTCCCCATGTGCACAAACACAGAGGTGCATTCACTTTCTACCTTTCAGCACATCACTAGCGGTTTGTTCATTTACCCCTCTCTCTGTGCTCACTGTACTGTGCTTGTTTGTGCTCACACAGCTGTAGGCGTATACTTTTACACTTTGTGATGCAGCTGCCTGTGTGTGTTTGTGCACGTCGCTCCCCAGAGCAAGGCTTTGTTAGTTCAGTCAGCCTACCTGCTCACCTGTGGTACCATACATCTCTGCTCCTTAATCCGATTTGACTGCATTTCTCCAGCCTCTGTCTCCACCAACTACCCTCAGTGTGATTCTGTTGTCAGGCCCAAAGTAATGAAAACACATAAAGCTCTCATTACCTGCCAGTGGCTGTGGGGCTGAGCGCTAGTAGAGTAGTGTGGGGAGACGGCACAGGGATGAGGAGCATGCTCTCACACACTGTACAGTCATACAGACATGTACATAAACACAAGCACAGATACGCACGCTTGAGCCCGAGGCAGGCTGCAGTTTAAATTACCCAGCTGTCATCAGGCTCTGATGGATGGCTCCCTCTCTGATGGCTGCTATATGATGGGCTATTATTGGCCATGTTTGGATGGGTGGGCAAAGCTGATTCAGTTTCACATCCATGTGTATTATAGATGCTGCACAGTTAAAGTCATTTTCAGTTCATTCATGATTGTTGTTTCCCCACGAGAAGCTGTTGATGTTCAGAACTTTAAAGATACTTATGCAACATCCAAATGCAATGCAAATGTTTTATTATTGAAAATGTGTAACGCCACAGATGATAGTTACAACGTTTACACGTAAATTTAGCGAGTTAATTGACATTAACTTTACAGGATTTTTTAACAAAATAACAAGCCTGAAATACTGTTTTGGTTTAACTTTCATGATCAGGGTGCATAGTTGCACACAACCAATCAGGTGTAAGTAACATGTCTCTCCTGTTTATATCACTTTGAGTTGACACAGATGCTGCAGTTTTTACTTTGAGTCAATCTGAATGAGGTTGTTTTATGAGCTGTTTAATCTGTAAATCAAATTAACAATGTTCTGTGCAGCTTTGCCAAAATCTGTGCTCCTCTTTTCTGTTGCTATTTTCCTAATGTAGTTAGTGAGCCATGTAGGAGAATGATTTTCCCCATTGTTTGACAGATTCTCCAGTGAATCATTCAAGCATTTTATTGATTTTGGTGCCATCATTTGTAGGATGAATGCACATCGGCATTATTAAGTCAACAAATAGGTTTGAGAAAGATTGAGGCTTTCGAGGATGTGGCATGATCTTATTAGAACAGTATTTATACATCATTCCTGCTTTGATATTTACAAGAAATTTTGCATTGGCTTACTTTGGTCAAAGTTTAAAATAATATTTAGTGACGTTACATCTTTCTGAGAATAGAAATGAATAAATGTATGCACTGACTCTTTGATTTATCCATGACATTGGATGGGACATTTATATTTGGCTTTGTTTATTTCAATTTTATTTATATTGCGTCAAATAAAAATGGGAGAAATATGTCAAACTGGTTGTTATGATGACAATAATACTACTTTAGATTGATCTGTCCATAGTTATATAAATATTTATAAAAATATAAATATTCCGCTGCAGTTTAATCTTCCCCTCACTCAGGTACCTGGGACGTGGTCGGTAGAGCCACAGTGTTCCAGCTTCGCACAGCACCATCAGAACAGTTTGAGGTTAATTAACTTCAGTAATGGTATTTTAAAAGCTGCCATTCTGAGAAGTGGAACTTTTCCAGCCCGGGGTTCTCATGAATCTGAACCATCTCCCCTTCCTGCTATATGCTTGGTTTCAGTCAAGGTTCCTAGATTTTCATCCTTAGTTTATACTTGATCTCCTGGAATCCTCAAGTGTTGGTGCAGATTATTAACCTTTACATAAAAGTTATAAAACATTCAGACAGCCACCCAGAGACATGCACACCCATTATTCACTCCAAGCCTGCTCTGCTAACGTTTTTCCTGTTTGGCCGTACCCGGTAATTCGGCCGATATGATTCTGAAAAGGGCCCGAAGTTGAACCTTAATCACTCAGAGAAGAAGGCAGAGAACCTGGAGGAAATTGGATTTAACTGAAAGAGATAAAAGCAAAATGTAACAAGAGTGGGCGAGGAGAAAGGAAAAGAGGATGAGTCACAAAAGGGAGGGCAGAGAAAATTGAGAGAAGCACTGTAGTGACTGTATAGGATGTTACACTAACCAATCTTCAAATGCACTAAGCAACTGTGAGCCTGTGCAAGAGTGATGGATGAATGAGGAAACAAGCGAGGAATCCAGTTAAGTAATTGTTGTAGTTTTTTGATCGAAATGTAGCCTTTCCTCAAATTTCTCTACAAGTACATGATCTGTGTACTACATTAGTTGCACTAATATATAATACATGTACATGACTCTGATCTGTATTTTGTACTTAATTAGCTACACTACTATATAATGCTTATAGGACAGCAGGTCTTGTATGAAAACCATAGTCTCATTATAGGTAATGGTTTTGAAGATGCTGCGACCCCAATCGCCACGAATATGCTCATTTCATTTCATTTATATCTCCACTTTTGATCTCTGACTTTTCTGGCCCGTATTTCTAATCATCATTCCCCTTTGGTAGTGTGCCATCATCGAATCCTCCTTCAACACCAAACTAAAAAAAACAAAATAACATAGTTTTCTCTCTCCAAAGCTGTGAGACGTGTGACTTTTTCTCCCTCTCTGCTGTCCATCTTTCTTGCCTTCAAAAGTTTGGTGCACTAGATGTTTCTTGCCACCTCTGCAGACATGGAGACCTGCCAGTGGTTTGCTCTCTGTGGCCTTGTTCATACAGCCTGTTCAGGGTGTGAATCTTGTGCCTTTATTCCTTTATAGTCACAGAGCCACACTGACGTCTCTGCGAAGGGGTGAGCTGTCATGGCGGGACAGTGCACCGATGCTGTTTTGTTACGCATCATGACTGATTCCTGAACACTACAGCCTGGGGCAGCATTACATTGGCTTGTTTGGTTCTGTATAAACAAGAAAAGGCAGCATGACAAGAGGTCGTCTTTTCATTTTGTGTCGCAGTGCTCCCTCTCAACTAGCCTCCACCACCAGTCACCACATTCCACATTATCTCCTGCTGATACCTTGCCTGTGATGCTCTACTTTTCCCCTGTGCTGACACCAGGATTGAAGCCCATCTCTACGCTCTCCTCAAAATCTGCAGCTGGAAATCTGCCCAACTTCACAACCTCAATCTAGATACATTTTTTTCCTTCTCGCTATAAGACCTTTACATCACTAGAGACACGACTCTAAGACTACAAAAATATAAAACACGATAGACTGGTGAAGGTCAAGCTGCAGTCATCCCCTGATCCTGCAGGTTTGAACTTTCATCATGGTCATCTCAGTGCAGGTATTTCTTGAACTCCCTCCAACTCTCCTCATGACATGGTCTCTTGCTTTTTCAGGTGGACCTGCATTTTAAGCAGGAAGGTTTTTTTCACCTGATAAATACAGGTTACAGATTTGATACCAGAGCTGATGGAAAGTTGCTGAGGAAATCTGGATCAAACTAGAATGTAGTTCATCTTAGTTTGAGCTGGAGCTGATTACTCTAATTATTTGTTATCCCACTGATTATCAGTTTTATTAATTGATTATTTATTCATCAATGTTTGAAAAGAATAATCATTTGGAAGAACGAGGGATCGTTTCCCTCCTCAGTAACTAACTTTGGAAGAGATGGGGTTTCCAGCTCTGTTTTGCGTCACAATGTCGACGACTGGTTAGAACAGAACGGTATCATATTTACATTTGAGGCAGTATAAAGAGCATACCTTCAGTCCCCTTCATTTCAACCAAGTTGAACACACTCTGAGATATCTGGTCCCTAAATGTGCCACATTTTCTCATCTAGAATTTAAGATTATTTTTGAGAAAAACTGGGAAAATATTGAAAAAAACGCCTTATCTCACAACTATGAAGAAAGGGGAAAAACTCTGATCTGGATCCACACCAAATTTTAATGGGCTCTTCCCTCACTCATTCTGCATCTTTCCACCAAGTTCTATGAAAATCATTTTACTTGTTTTGTGTTATATTGCTCACAACCAACTTACAAAAACAGACAGAGGTGGAAACATAACCTCCTTAGTGAAAGCAAATAAATGGCAAATCCACTCCAGTGAGGCTTTTTGCCTGATGAAGGACTTAAGTGATTCATAGTTCATTGTCTGTCTGTTAACTGATTAATTACCTAATTATTTCATAATCTCAGTCGTACATCCAAAGGATTCAGTGGCGTTCCTGTTGCCTTTATATGCTGTTTGAACAGGTTGAGAGCTGCGGAGGCTCTGCAGTGTAAATACTGTTAGATATACAGTTCAGCATGTGTGTGTTTGTGTGCTTCAAGTGCACGTGTAAATGTGTATGGCTGAGTGCAAATTGAACGCATTTGTTGTCATACATGACTGAGCAACATCTAAAACCTCCTAAATCAAACTGTCATGGCTGAACAGTGGGGAAACACTCCCCCGATCTCCCCCTCGCTCTGCTCTATCTCTGCCTTATTCCCATGTGGACGACACACATGATGCAACAGCTGATGTACTGCACAGCATTTTGTAGTTTGCTGTTCACTATGCGCTTCAGTACGTAGACGGAGGCAATGGATGTGCAACAGGGAAATGTACCATTAAAAAAACAAAACAACAACAGTGTGGAGAAAATGCACTTTCACTGTTGAGCAGGAAGTTAAGTGTGTGTGTGTGGGGAAAGAGCGGCAGGCTGGGAAAACAGTAATGCTGTATTTGTGTTCACAGAGAGAGAGAGATAATTGATTTCTTACTACAGCAACAACATGTTAAGATAAGCCCTGATTAACTCTTTAAATGTCTAGAGGTAAACACTCCTATAGAAAGGTTTCTGAACACAAATTAAACGTTTCAGAGTGAGAGCTAGACCTTATTAAAAAGACTCTGTTTGCAGATGTGAAAAATGTTCTATTTGGTGTATCTACTGATTCACCTTTCTGAATGCTAATTTGCTTTCATATCTGTACTGTTGTTTATTTCTGTTGGGAGAATCAATTAGGTAACTGAGAGTAAACCTAGACTTTCAGGTTATGAGTGTATTTTCAGTGGTAACAGGTTTACATTGTTTATCCTTGATTTAACAGGTGACACATTTATTTATTCAGAAGATATTCATCCAGCTTAAAACATCTTTATAAGTGTTGCTTGTGAGATGGTTTAAGAATACAAGTGGAGTTGTATGAAGAATTGGTGTTTTTTTTGAGTTTGGTGCAGAAGAACTTGACTGGCCTGCTCAGACCCTTGACTTCATCCAACATCCGATGGGCTATCAGTTTATTACAGAACAGTGCCAGCGCCTCTGCACAAATTTAGATTTTAAATAAAGGAAAGATTGAATTACTCAAATGACTACAAAAAGAAGACAAAGGTGTTTTACAAAAATGGGTAATAACAGACACAAAACAAGCACTAAATACCAATACAAAATGACCAACAATACTCAAAACCGTTAAAAAATAGATGCACAATGACCAAAAAGAAACACAATTTGTAGTGAAGAGATGCAAAATTAGGGATTTGTTGTTGTACTCGCCTGTCTGAACGTCACAGTCTCGATATGCTCCAGGTTTATCCAGCCCACTCAGCCACACCATGTCATTGGCTTCCCCAAAGTTTTCAAACATGGCACTGAACGAGCGCTTTGCTGCACATCTCACTCAAGGTAGAAGTCACAGCTGGAGGCTCCATCGTGAGCGATTTAGCATTTGCTATTTATCCAGGCCCAGCATGCACCTGCTTGTCGGTCACACAACATTGCAGGTGTGTTTGATTTGGGTTATTTAGCGTAATAACCGGGCGGTGCATTTAATCAGTTATATCAGGCTCCAGGTGGTTAAGAAATTTTTCATCAGCAGGTGCAGACTTCTAAGTGAACTTGTTGTTACTTTCAAAACCCCGACTATAGTTCATGTAAGACTTGTGAGAATTTAACTCTCTGCCAACTGTCGGTGCTTCTCTCTGAACAGCCTCCCTTGCTGTGGGATGCCCCCCAGGGTCCTTTTTAATCCTTCAGCTAAACTGTATCATTGCTTCCCTCTTTCCCTCCTTCCTCTGTCTTTCTCTTTTCTTCTGTTGTTTCTCCTCCTGCTTATTTTTCTCTTTCTTTTGATCGACATGCATCTGTGTTGCCGGATCCTCAAGCAAAATTATTTAACCTTCAAATGCTTTCATATAATTCTCTTTTTCTTTTTCCTCCCTCTTTTAAATCACTTTCTCTGCCTCCTCATCTCTCCCTCCTCTTACCCTCTCCCTAAGGGTGTCATTTAAACCACCAGTTAAATTATTTGCACTCTCTTCACTCCCTCTTCCTCTCTTCCTTTTCATTCCAGTTCCCTCCTCTTTCTATTCTTTCCTTGGTCACTTTGCTTCTCTCTCTTTCACTTTCTTTCCCTCTTTCTTTTCAACTTTTCCTCTGCCTGCTGCATTTCCCAGAGGGTCTCTTTTTATCCTCCAGCTAGAATATCCACTCCTCCACCCTCTCTGCATTTTATCTCTGGTTGGAGTCTCTCTCTCTCTCCCTCTCTCTCTCTCTCCACCATCTTCTCTCTTTTCTTCAAAAACGTTTCTATCCTTTTACTTTTTAGACGTTTTAGTCATCCTTTCCTCTACATAAACTATACTACACTATGTGCACATGAGTGAGTGTTGGTGTGTGTGCAGCTGCCATCTCACACAACCGAGCCTCTACTCCCTCGACAACAAATCCATTATGTTCATGATGTTCCTGAACTTGGAGGAAATTGAGTTACGGAGCCCAATCGACTCCAGGACTTAAAGCACTTTCCCTCTGAACTAACTTAAACCTCTTTTTTGTCTCTGTCTCATTTTTGCATGTCAGCCAACAGCGTAAAGGGAGCTGCCACTTCCTTGCTGATGACACTCAATTGTATGTGTGCTTTAACCCCAATGGCTCTTATCAAGTTAATGACTGTCCTTGTCCTGAAATGCTGGATGTCCCAGAATTTCCTGCAGCTAAATATTGATTAGACTGAGGTAATTACAAAGGTAATTACTGACACAGTCAATGTTTGTACCTCAAGCATTTGGGCGCTCTGTCTCAAAATGTAGCACATAACTCTAAAAATTCAAGGTGTCACATTTGTCACCTAAGCTTGAATGAGCAGTTTTCCAGTCTTGTTATGTTTCAGTCTCAAGAAATGTTCTCATTTGACCCAGTAGAAGTCTATAGACAATCATACATGCCTTCATTTCCTCTCATTTAGACGACTCTCTCTTAACATAGCTGATTCAATAGAGTCTACATAAATTACAGCTCTTTCAAAATGCAGCAGCCAGACTTCTCGCTGAAACCAAAAAAAGCAGCTCATTACTCTTAGTTTACTGAGCCCCGGCTTTACTAGCCATTCCACAGTGTCTGCCTTTTCTGTTAAGGCAGCTAGTCTTTGGAACAACCTCCCTGAGGAGATTTGACTGGCGAGCACCTTATCCTCTTTTCAATCCCTGTAAAAGACATGTTTCTAAAGTGCCTTCTCAGAGCTTTGTGGTGTAAAATTCACTTTCAACTTTTGCTGTCACTTAATTTTTTCATGTCGTCAACTTTTCATTTTTGTCTCATAAAGCACTTAGCAACTCTGCAGCTCTTTGGAGATATTTAACGAAATCTGAGAAGAAGTCTTAGTGTGATTTAAAATAGTTTTCATTTAACCTAATCACACCCTAACCCAGAGATGGAAGAGGGTGGATATAAGGTGTATGTGTCTGTGGGCTAAAAGTGATGCAAAATTGAGTAAATCAAGGGTAAAGTAATAGCTTTAGAAGAATAGTCAAAAAGGGCCTAAAGCCAGGTAAATTCGGATGGAAGTGAAACAAGACTGTGACAGGGGCGTGAGAAAACACTTTGCTTTAAGATTATTTTTCCAAGCTTTTATGGAAAATGTCTTGATGTTTCTGTTGTGAGACCATTGCCTGCGTGTTACTTATTTCAAATTCATGTTGTCGGTGAAGTTTAAAAAGGTTGTTTGATACTTTTAGTAAAAAAAAAAAATTGCAATCATCCCCACTGAAGAAAAAATAAAAGACATTTTGAAGATTGGCATGTATGATAAAAGCTAAGCAGAAAAAACATTTTTAGCGATTTGAATGAAGTGACCCTTTAAGAGACAGACATTAGCAAATGTATGACTTTGAGAATCATAAAGACTTTAGGGATCAAACATTACTGCTCTTCCCCGCTGTGTCGCTCAACTGGAGAGATTCATGATTGTTAACAACCAAAAGGTTAATGTTGTAAAATGACGAAAATCAGCCAATGTTTCTGTGACAAAGTCGGAGCTAATTCACTGACAAATTAGTCTGAAAAAACAAAACAATAATTACATTCACAATCAAACCTTGCAGGGTGAATCTGAGCACAGGTGCTGTCAACCCACAGGAAGAGCATTTGCATAATGCTGATCCTGACGAGTCATTCTCCAAAGGAAGGATGACTTGTGAATGAAACACAGTCATGATTTAAATTATGGATTGCATGACTGTTAGGCTTTTCTTGATGTTGCAATTAATTTCTTCTGCCACAACAAGTTGCACCCGGAGCCCTGCTGCCGTCATCACATTGCTGATGTGCTAAGTTTTTTCTCACATCTGTTGGCAAAGGGGAATTTGACAGTTGGCAAACCTGAAACTAACCAACAAAACAAGAAACAAGCTCCTGTCCATGTTTGTCTTGCTCGGAGTGTTGAGACAGGGCTTGGTTTTGAAAAGAAGACAAAATATCATCTTCCAGGAACGTCGGTTTCCTTCCTACATACTTATCTCTCTATGATGCATGTATCACTGAAAATAAAATCATAAAATAAGTCTCAGGCGATTTAGCCTTTGATGCTCCACTGATGGGTTTTTGTATCATCATTTTGGAATGTATAGATGTGTAGGAACCTTAAACTTCCCTTTCCCCATTTAAAAAAAAATCACTTTGTATGTGGTAGAAAAATGTGTGAGTCATTTTCAGGTATCTACAACAGCATGTTGCTTCACTGAGCAATTTACTCAAATGCAGACGTGAAAGTGTTGGATTGTTTTTGTTGTTGCTAAGCCTTCACAAGCTGCAGAGAAGTTCTTTTCACAAATTTTATTACCTTCTACTTCAGGGCGTCTCCTCATAATCAACCCATGTCTTCTCATCAATAGCCCGATCATGCTACACTGATCTGTCAATATATGTTGCCCATAGCACTTTAGCTATGATGAATTTGAGAAAGGGTCACAGAGGTCAGGGGAGAAATAGTTCCCCCATTTCCACAAAAAACTGAATGTTCTGTCACACCAATTACGGTAATTGCATTTTTAATGCTGCCACTTTGCTACCCTGTCAAGTTTCATGACGGCCCCTTAAATTATGGCGTGTCTGAGGTGAAAGGCTAAAGATGAGGCTGCTGGTTCAAGGTGTCACTGCTCTGTACAAGTGTTGACAACTGGACAGCATCTGAATACCTGTGTTTCCATGTTCTCTATAGAAGGATTGTTCCTTTCATACAGTGGTTTCACACTGTACGTCCCAAAGGTCTTTATTGTAAAATTTAGATTTGTTCCTTTTGTGTCTGCACAGTTTGAAATTGCAGTGTTCGGGGAAAGAAAATCCATCAGGACAGTTATTATTGTGTGCGAAGTTTATTCACACATCATTGTGTGTGAAGTGACTTCACACACTATTTGCAAAAGCTCAGGTCAATTAGTGGTGAGACTGCAAGGGCCCTCATTTAGCTCATTTCTACTCCCCCTTTGGGCAACATTTGAATCCCCTGTCTTACTTGTCTGCTTCCACTCACTTTAAAGCACAAGCTTACTTTGGCAACTCTGATGAAAGAGTAATAAATGTGCTAATTTATGGCCTCTCCTCTGCTCTCCTCAGATACTATGAAGGCCCCTGTTTTATGATGAAACCACTTTGAAACTGAATTTCTTGCAGGAGCGTCCACAATGAGAGTTTGTGAAAACCAATGAGGCAGCTATTTTTCCAACAAAGTTTCAGATTCAAACACTTTATCTGCAATCAAATGACAATATATGTTTTCCGGGATACGCATGAATGGTACAGATAAAGATGGAAGTGGATGGGGGAGTAGTGGACAAAGAATCTCTGTGGTACAAAAGTTTTGTGACCGCAAGCAGCGTCTGACCTAACCAGTGTGAAAGGGAAATCTACCCTTCCAGGTTCAAAGAGCTAATGAATATAAATGAAAGGCATCGACAAAAATGAATCGGCTGTAGATTAAAGATCAGAGCCCTGCGTAATTGAGATTATGCATGCATTTACCTCATCGATGGCAAGCATCAGCACTTTCTGCATTTTAAAGGCCAATAACCTGTCTCCCCCCCCCCCCCCCTTTTCTTGCAGGCTTAGGAGTTTTTCTTAGTGTGTGTGTGTGTGTGTGTTTCTGTGTAGATTATGTAAGCTGTAAAGTTTGTGACTTTACTTTGCTATTTATTTTTTGACTAGATTAAATATTATCATCCACAGTGTGTGTGTGTGTGTGTGTGTGTTTTAGATTCTTTATTTATTATTGTTTAGGGGAAGTGCTGGGTGCGATGGCACATCCTGTGGCCCCATCTCTTTTTGTTTTAGTAACTTAATCAATTTATGGTTTTCTTTGGTTGCAAATAAATTCTTATTTTTTTGCATCCAACAGTTTTTATATATTATGGCTTAATCCAAACATTTTGTTAGTTTATTGATCTTTGAGGGGCCATCACAGCGTAAATGAACTCCTTGTGGATTTGAAAGACTGATGAAACAAGACACATATATATATATATTCTTTATTAATATAGGAGAGAAAAAATAAGGAAAGTGCCTTTATAAAAACATTTTAAAAAGTTGTGTTGGTGTTTAAAACGCACATTCTACTGAGTTTGAAGAAATATCAGTATCTTTATATGTATCGCCTCACTTCAGTCATACATGTAAATCTGAGTGTGTGTGCATGTTTGTGTTTGTGTGTCTGGACCAATATCAGCCTGTGTCAGTCTGCCAGCAGGACTTTAGAAGGTGCTGATCAGCAGGAACATTGATGGGTTAAATACCCCATGTCGTGTTACTTTGATCTCCGTGCTGACAGAGTGAGAGCTGGTTTGGTGGGGAGGAGGAGGATGACAACATGGGAGATGAAGGGGAGATGGGGCAGGGGGAGGGAGATGTGGATGTTGGGGGGGGGGCGATGAGAGGAGAGTTGGTGCTTGAGGTAGATGGGAGCGAGAGTGTTGCAATGCAGATAAAGAGATTCGAGGGAGAGAGAGTGATAGAAACGTAGGAGAGACATTAATATATAGAAGCAGCAGCTGCAGTAACAGAGCCACTGGCTCCATGTAAAGTATTTGTGACAATATCCTCACATGTTATTGTAATATGGTTATTTGGTCAAGTTGCTCAAGGCAAGGTTTTTATTCAAAATGCAGAAGCCAAGGTTTATATCAAACAACACATCTGTAACCACTGGATCTGCGAGGCTGTAACACTCTTCAAACAACAAACAACAAGTGTTGGATGGATAGAATCTGGATACAGCTTTTTTCTTTTATTGGATCAGTATCACAATTAAATGGAAATAAAAGTGGAAGGTTTGGAAGAAAGGCCAAGTCATCTCTGCACAGTAGCCTTCTGAAATAACTAAAGTTTGTCATGTTTGCTGGAAACACAGATTTAAAAGCAGAAATTTAAGATTAAGGTAAAAATTAAGGTGATCACTAATCATTTCTAAAAACTCCTCGTATCATCTTCAATCACAAATAGTGTCTCACCTCTTCTGGCTGAGAGGCTATATTCCTCCTTAAATTAAATTAAATTCAGTTGGCAGGTTCAGTCGCTGACATAATCTTTGTTTAAAGATGTGATCCATTCAAAACAGGAATAAAAGCTGTGTCTTATAAATTTTTACATGAATAAGTTGCTGACTAAAGAACTTCACCAACGTTAAGTAATTTGATATCCTCCAGTAGTGTCAGTAAACAAACTGCATATTACATATTTTTGGAAACAGGAATTCAGTTTTCAACTTTTTATGTTCTTTTACTCCCCAACACCCAAATACACACTATTTCAGTTTGGGTCAGTTTCAGTGTCTGGGGATTAACTGCTCCTCTCAGATGTTGTGTGCATGGTGTCATAAATCAACTGTTATCATCCAGGAAAGTTGTTGCTTTTCCTAGTTCCTTACAAGTTTGGGGAAAAACATCTTTTGATTTACAAGGTCTTCATTTGACAACTCAGATAACTTTATATAATCCAAAGTCCTTGTACTCATGTTTATATTTCCCCATGCTTTATTCTATCACTTCTGCTTCTCGCAAAAGTTTCCACAGAGAAACATTAAAGATTCATCGTAACTTCATAGAGGAAAAGTCAGTCAGGGAGAGAACAATGCAGACGGAGACACAGAGGAAAATAGGACAAGACAGAAAATGGTGAGAAACACACAGGCAGGCAGACAGTCAGATAAACAGCCCAACAGACCAAGCCAAAAAAACAGATGCTTGCTCCCTGTTCTCCTTGTCCTATCTGGCTCTGTGCTCTCCAACCCCACTCTTCAAAGCCTCAGCAGGAGGTGACACTCTCAGCTCTGCTCCCTGGTTTCCACATAAAACCTCCCCAGTCTATTTACCTTCTGCAGGGATTACACTCAACACTCATCTTCTGCATGCAGCTCATTTGAGCAAATCCCCTCCTGTGTGTCTCTGGCTCAATCAGCGTGTGTGTGCGTGCGTGCGTGCGTGCGCGCGTGCGTGCGCGCGTGTGTGTGTGTGTGAGAGAATGTGAGAGAATGTGATGGAGCGAGAGGGTGCCATCAAGAGAACAATTGTTTGTCTGTCTGTGTATTTCTGCTGTGGGAGTTTCATTTCTTCCTGTGAGGCTACCTTTTATCCACGAGTGTCTCATTTGGCACATAAAGCATTTTAGTCCTCTTAGTGACTGCACTCTCTGATTGTCTTGGCATCTTCAACGTGCAAGGTATCCGGCATATGTTGTGGAGATTGGGATACAGGGTGTATCACAGGAAGATGTAGCATGAGATGGTTCTGCTTTTATAAATCACTAGATGAATTCGTCACTGAGCTGATTACGTCAATAACTTCAACAGAACAGTTTGCGTATCAGGTGAGACAGAGAGATCAGATTCTTCTTGGGTATTTTTATTCATTAAACAGTGCTGATGAAAGATTTGAACATCCATTACAAAAGTCTTATTTGACATGGTGCATGCTTGCATCTGAAAATGTCCCCCTTGTGTAATGTACACTGTCTCTTATATTCTTACATTTAATTTACATGAAAGATACAGCAATCTATTTGTAATTTTCTGGTATTACACAGTGTTTCAGTTGAGTAAACGGGTATTTCAGGCTGAGAAGTGAACCCTTTCGTTGAAGCCATAATATTTGGCTTTTAAATTCTGCTATAAAAATGTTTTTGCCTCAGGCAACTTCCAACCTTCATGTCAAGGATTTTGCCTGAAAAATGCTTGATGCACCTCATTTTTATCACACTTGAAATAGTGTGGAAGGTTTTTTTTATCAACCTGTTTTTGTGCTTAAAAGTCACCCCTGCTATCTAAAGTGCCTGCAGGCCGACCCTGGCACTTCTGGGACAGTAGACCAGCTGTAGTTCATTAAATGCCAGCCTTTGTCATTTGTAAAATGGCAGCATTATTTGGAGAAGAGTTTCACTGTTATCACTGAGCTGGAGTGCAGTGACCCCTTCCATATATAACCCACTTCTACTTGCCTCCCAGCTATTTGATTTAATCCAACTTTGGTTAAAGTGAAATCTAAGAATCCTACGGTGTGGAAAATTTCCCACCGGGTAATAAACTGGTCACAGATTACACTGGACATTTTACAATACAAGATATGTTTCAGCTCAATAATCTGCAGAGTGCTTACTTCATTCTTTAGTATTATATTTCACTTCAGACAGCTTTAGTCTTGTCGTGCATTTAGAGGTATGTGCATGTTGATTAGAAGTGTCTCCTAAAAACGCTGCCAAGGTTGCTTTATCAGAACTTGAGAGGTACCCATGAGCTACGTGTGAACCCTTTATATCACACACCCCTCAACACCAGGTCGGTATTGTTTGCTTCCACAACCCTTGCCCCTTCTCTCTCGGACTCATTCAGTGTGATGGAAATCCTTTGAAAGCCTAGTTCTCCTGGCCCTCTGTGTTGTACCAGTAATCTACTGAAGGACACCTTAAGTGTTGCTATGGCAGCTAAGACAGTTTTCATTGCTTCCTTGATTTTCAAAAATCTTGGGCTCTTGGGAGATCAGTATTCCTGTGGCGACAAGCTTAAGCATTAATTTCCTCTGGTGTTTCTATTGTCTGATTGTGACACATTCTCCTGGGATTGTGCAGGCGATTTTAAGAAGAAATCATTGGTTCACTAAGTGGATCATTCAGCCTCACGTGGAAATCAGACAGTTGCCATCATTAGCACACTGTTTTAGCTCCATATGTATGTTGACCTCTGTTGTAGAATATGAGGCCATGGTGAGACACATATAGAGGCTCTTTGCCATGCCCGGTGGGGACGGTGTTTTTGATTAACCCCTGTTTAAGGTGGGACTTTCCCACTGCTAACCGTATGTATATCACAAGAAATGACATGACCTCAGGATGTTAAGCTTTACTGGCTCAGTGTTCCAGGTCTATGTTCTTTTTTTTAAGAACACAAAGAGCAGGTCCTAGAACTCAAGGTCTGGGATCTCATGTGGTCTTCGATGAGTTTTTCTGCTGAAGACCAAGGTTTAGGAACTAGAGTATGTGGCTGCTTCCATTTTATAAGACAGGCCTCATACCTCCCAACAGCCCCTTAAATTCAGCAGGATCTATGAATTATTCCTGAGGAAATCTGTGAAATTGTCCAAGTTTTGTGGAAATCAATTGAGATGTTTTTGCATAATTCTACAAACAAACAAACCAATCCACAAACCAACAAAGCAATGGACAGGAACAGAGGCTAAACCATTATGTTCAATAGATATGATCCTGATGATGGAGTACTAAAACAGTAACCTAGGGTCGGGATCCGCATACTGTGTATGTCTGCTTATTAAACAAATGGGGGTTCAGTTTCTAATAATTATTCATATTTGTTTAAGGCTATTACAATAAAACAATATTTGAAATATTTAATCATTTGTGTACAATGCTGAGCTTCTATAATTCTCCTTAAAATGAATATAAATTAATTCCACACTCAATTTCACAGTTAATTGGTAGCAAGTGGGAGAATTATTGGTAATAAAACTGGGGTCATGGTCCAGTAAAGCTTGATAAACCCTCCTATAGATTCTTGTGAGAGGGCTCATTCAGAGAATACAGATGAATATAGCTACTGACCTTGGCTCTGCTCTGTTGAGCCTGTTTTCACTATCCCACACATTTCTCTGTGTTCACTGCAGCTCTGAGCTCTCTATGCCTTCTCTCATGCTGGTGTGCTGCTGTAACACTCAACACTTAGTTTGACATTGTATGTATAGATGCATGTTTGTTTTTGGCTCTGACAGAGGAGATCTTTTATATTTTCAGATCTCCTTATGAAACTTGCAACCTACGTCTGAACTCTGCCTCGGTGAAGAGCAACAGCAATCTGCTCTGACAGCAGAGCATGAATGACAGCATCAAAACAGGCTGTTATGTTGTGCTTATTGTTGAGGCAAAGTTTTCTTCAATGAAGGCCCACATCTGCCACACATTCCCTCAACTCAAGTACTTACTTTTGTCAGGTCAATTGCACTGTAACCCTGTACACTTACACAACAGTGGTGAAAAATGGAAAGTGAGAGATGAGAATAGTGGTAAGAGACGATGTTGAAAGTCAATCCTCCTCCTGTCCTCTTTTCTTAGTGGACCTGATGTATTGCCATTCCTGTTCGTGCTTGTGTGTGTATTTTTTTATTTTTTTTGTGCAAATGTCAATTTGTGTTGACAGAGGAAGCATTTCACTGTAACCAAATGCACACTATCCTCTCACACTATTGTATCTTGATCAGGTGTGACAGGGGAGAAATGGATAGAGAACAAGACAAAGGGAGAAGGCCTGAGTGCAAAAAGGCATGTCTGAGCTCATAATCAAATCTAATATCCAATTTGTTGAGTTACCCAAACCTCTACCCTTTGCTCCCTCCTCTTTCTCCTTCACCCTCCTTGATCATTTCATCCATTCATCTCTCTCTATGCACTATCCCTCTTTTTCTTTCTTTTAACACCATACTCTTGCCAACTGTTTTCCCAGTGCATAGCGGAGACATTTTTGGCTTAAAGTGCACTGCTTACATAAGCAGATGTGTGTGTGCACGTGAGAGAGAAACTCACACTCTGTCTTCTGTCGTTTTAGCTTTGCCTGGCAGCAACTTTGACAGTGTATGTGTCCTGCAAACAGGATTACAAACACACTGTTGACTATGAGAGGGAGAGAACTCAATTTATGGCTTCAGGATAATATCTGCAACACTCTTTAAAAAGGTGCATCTCTAATTAAAATAAATGTAGTGTCAGGAGGTGCTGCTGTTTGAATGTAGAATGTCTTTTCAGTGTCATGTTTTGAAAGTGACTATTTGCAGTGCTTGTTGGTGCATGAATGTGTCCACACCTAAACCACAATGTATTTGTAGAATTTTACTCTTTTCAGACATGCACTGAACTCTGGACATTTTCCTGAAATTATCAGGAGGGTTTATTTGTGAGAACGCAAATGTCAGTTGGTTGCTCCAGACTTGTTTTTTAGACCTTTTAGTAAAATGTCCGGAAAATGTCAGATTAAGCCCATGTGAGAATAGAGCTCGAAAATGCCAGTAGAATTCACAGCCAGCTAGAAGAATTCATATTTCTCAGGATGAAAAAGTGGAGACATACACGTAGAAGATGCTGGTGAAGATGGCGACTTAGGAAGACGATGTGTAAAAGGCAAAGTCTGGAAAATGACCCAATTTTTCAGAGTTCATCTGCTTTTGTGTCTTCATTACAAACATTAATTGCCTCATTCACTGCAGCCCTTTATTATTGGTCACAGAGGGACTGTACTGGATCAGTTGAGGGTAAATTTGGCTGCTAAAGAGCACCTCTGAGATCGGCCCTGACATTTAAACATCTTGACACTAGCTTCCTTATTTAATTTAGGTGAAATCCTACTCTTTTTATGACTCCTTTGCTCTTTGCTTTCAGAAGGATAAGAGTTTTTTTTCTTCACCAGATTTAGCCTTAGTTACTCCTCCTGTTTGAGTTTTACAAGGGTAGAGTGAAAATCCTGCATCAAAGTGTTTCTCAGCAGCTTTGTTGGCAAACCCGGAGTTCGAAATTTGGCTGAATCAGCGATGCTTGATACTTAATTTGTTTAAGAGAGTTGTACTTGCGCTCACAGCTTAGGCTCAGCCGCCTTCACTACAGTTTGGTTTGGCTGTGTAATGCCTGGATTTTCTGCTTCTTGTCCTGCCTGCCTGGACAGCTCGAGAGTCAGAGGAAGACGGAAAATGCCACAGAGCCAAATCTATCCTTGCTGACCTGGCAGGAAACAAAGATTGCAAGTATTTGTAGGACAGCGCCTTTATTTTTGGAGCCTGAATCCAGTTTCACGCTTATGATGTTTCAATTTGTATCACAGTTCAGATCTCTTGTTGCTACTGGGAATATTTGTAACCTTTTTCTATGCAATCCGTCACTGCCATAGGAGGATTACCTCTGCTTCCCGGGGCATTATGATGTGTGAGAGATACACAGTATGAGCTGAGGGTGATAATGTGCAGGGGAATACAGATGGGAAACATTACCAGTAACTGTGCAGTGGCTTCTTTTTTCTTTTTTTTTTAACTCATTAACGTTGCCCTCATCTCTCACTGCCTTGGGTGACTTGCCTGGTTGTCATAGAGCTTATATTCTAATGCAGAATAAGGCTGCAGAGCAAGCTATGATTCACTGTGTCCAGGTGGTAAAGTCAAAGCCGTAAAATAAAGTTCATGGTAATACATTTAAGGTTGCTGAGATTATCAGCACTGTACAAATATTTCTCTGTGTGAGTAAGACCTTTAAAGAAGAGGCTAAAGAGCACTTTGTAGGAATATAGTGTGAACATATTGTTTACCATTGCGTTAGCATTTATAGAAGTACACACATAAGAATATATGAATGCAAACAAACACACAGTACCTTGACCTTTGCCAGAAGGAAAAAGCTTATTTATGAGATTTGGTACATTTATTTCCCAACAATTTGATTCCCTCAGTCGTCAAACTTGGCAATGGAGGAGGAGTAGTGTACCTCTTAAGAAAGTCATTGTCCATGTGCCTGGGCGACGCAACATCGTATAGATGCCTGTAGTTTCTTACTAACTCAAAGTCTCTCTTCAAAAAGGTCTGCCATTGTTGATATTTCTTTTGTGTCCAACGGTCGTCTCATGAACTATTGCCTACTCTGTACTGTCACAATTTTTGTTGTTACTGATCTGTTTTGTCCGTATCCGTAGGCTTTCAGAAGACCTGCACAAATATGGAGGAAATTGAGTATAAATTGCAAGCCTTAGACATATTTACCAAACTTAAATGAGAACCAGCATCCGTTAAAAGTACTCAAACTCCTCAGTGGCTGCTGGTGACTCTATATTTAACCTTTCACAACCTTTACTCATGAAGTGTGTGATGGAATTGACTGACCACCTGTGAAGCTGAGAAAGCATCCATGTGCAGTTGAAAGTAGATGTCCAGGACTTCTAGTTGCCCGAGCGCAGAGTTGCAAAAGTCAATTATCGTCACGCCTAGTTATGCTATTTCATAAAATCTATCTTTAAAAGTAAACTTTAAAGCTGAAAACGGGAAATAAATAATATCCTGCCTGCTTCTTATCTGGAGTGCCATTGCAATGATGTTACATGTCACTATAGCGCCTCCTCATTACATCTGGCTCTCACATAGGCCTAGTCAAAAATAGATTATCTCAGTCTGGGTGCTATCTTTAGAGGAGACAGTGAAAAGCAAAAGTAAGGTGTTCAGTTCTACCTCCAGGCTTATGATTGAGGTAAATCAAAATTATTACCCGAGTCATGTAGGCATCCGTCACCACGGCAGTCATTGCTAATTAAAGAATTTGCACCGTTCATGCTTTGCCTCAAGATGAACAAATTAAAAACCTTTTTCCTGTTTCTGTGATTCAATTAAAGTCGGCCTACTTTCAGAGAGCCTCAGTGAAATTTTTTTTTATTGAACCAGCAACCATGGATGAAATTACTTGAGAGACAGCTTTCAACTAGTTTCAGAGTAGAAGTTTAGTGTGCTATTATTCTGAGAAAATGTAAACTTTTCAAAAGCTGTGGGTAGCCTCCAGGCCTGAGTGTCGCTAGCCAAGTTTTCAGTAGCCACGTGTCTCTTGCACTCTGTCTCTCATACCCTGTTGGAACAAGGTGAACGTGGTGCGAGTGCTGGGCTGGGGCTGTTTCAGAGTTTGTTCAACTTGTGAAGTTTTTAAGAAACTAGTTTGCTTTTCCATGGGCAAGAGCCACCATAGAGCCCCTTCATAATGTATATATGTCATTCTATGTCACTCTAAACGATATTCAATCTTCTACACACAACACAAGCTAGATTTTTTCTTAATGGGGGTCACAGTTTTGTTGTTGTAGTTGTATACTAATGCACTTCTGTTTTCATTTTGCTTATACTTTTTAGAGACAGTGTTGGATGTGACCACATTGTTACATATAACTTTTCTTCTCCGTGATCCGTCGAGTACACACCTGTGTCTTCATTTCCTCTAATGTGTGTTCTACTTAGGCTTTTGTTTAATAATCGACAGCTCCATTAAAGAGACTCTGAATTGCTTTGTTTGAAATGACAGTGCTTCCCTGCAGCTCACACTTAGGGAGAATCATTTACAAGACAAAACCCCCATCACCACCCATTAGCTGTGAACTTTCTTTACTTTCAGACTTTGGGCTTTTTGCCACAGAAGTTACCCAGAAGCAGTTTTATCACATAGCTACTTGGATTGACACATCACAGCTACTGTACCATGACTGACTCCTTTACTCTGTTGATGTGTCTGGATGTATTACTCTGATTGTGTGTGAACTTCATTGTATATATGTTTACAGTACAAAGTTGGTATGAATTGTAAGTTATCTCTGTGCAGTCCTGTGATGGCATGGTGACATGTTTCAGGTATAACCTGCCTCTCAGCCAGTGTCAGCTGGGTTTGGCTCCAACCCCCCTTTGACCCTCAGAGGTTGTACAGCAAATTAATGGGTGGCTCGAAGTAGTCTATTGAATGGTTGTAACAAATGCTCAATGGATTTAAGCAAAGGGAAGAACTGGGAGATAAAACATGAGGTCATCTTTAACTGGTGTCATTAAAAGTTTCAGATAGTCTTGGGGAAAGATCAAATCTTTTTCCACACAAAAACATAGACAGTGTGTGATTCTATAAAACCCTGGATTGCATTTAGTGACTTTATCTCATGTACATTTGCTTTCTACAATATCTGCAGGTTGCCACTATGGTATAGTAAAGTATAGGAAAGAAAGACGTTGATGTATGGTTAGGATCAGGCACAACACCAGGTTAGAGAATTGTGGTTTCAGTAAATAGAAAGTAGGGCTGATTGCAGATCTGTAACATGTCTCCTGCACTCCAACCTCTCCATCCTTACTTTTGACCTTGCTACGTAAAGTGTTCTCGCATTGTCACTGAATGCTGACATTTAATGGTAATGATGAGATGCAGAACTGTTTTATATGACCAAAATTATAAGGGATATTTTGGTGGATCGAAAAATAAAGAAAACATGGATGCAGAAACATTTTTAACAGTAACAAATTTAACTATCGGGAAATGTTTTATGTACACCTCAGGTTCAGTGACATCGACGGATGAGTTGAGCTGGAGATTAAAATTGTGAAAGGGGGTTGAAATGACGACTACAGGAAATAATTGGTACTCTTTTACCAAAGATTGTGTTTTGTCATTTTGCTGTTCTGATGCAGCGTCAATTCCTCTTTATTATTTACACTATTGATTTATCGCTCTTTGAAAGGGCCTCCTCATTTGCATTCTTATCTTGTTTTGTTGGAGAGACACTTTTTACCAAGAGGAATTGCAGATCTATCCCATCAGAGCAAGGTTGCCTCTCATCTCTGTGATAAACTGATGCCCTTTGTTGATTTCTTTTATGTGTTTACTTTGACCTTTTTTTTGGCCCATGTCCTATCTGCTAACATGGAGGAAGCAGGGTTTATGACCTTTTCTGCAGCCAGCCACTAGATGAGGATCAAGCCACTTTGGTTTCACTTTTAGGGACCAGTCATCTCATCCATCTTTATATTCAGTCTGTGCTCCCAACTTGCATTTAATTGGATGGTTCGTGTAGAGAATTTGTCCAACTGAGTCCAGATAAAGATTTTAGATAATGACCATTGGCTTTTTAAAATATCATATTAAGAGTGCTTTTGTCATTTATGCCAATGCTGTTATAAAATAAATCTTCTATTTCTCTACAGAAATTGTTTTGTTCATAATATATACAGAGGATACCAATTTTTCACTGCTTTGGGAGTTCACAAACTGCATCTCTGAAATGTCAGGAACCCAGACAACTTTGCCAGTGGCTCTTTTCACAGTCCCCAATTCCATCAAGTTGATAGCCTTAAAGTTATTTTAGCTTTTTTTTTAGATTGGATTTATTCCAAACATGTAATGCTTCTGAGATGCTCTCCCAGCAGATTGCCATTGGATTGAAAGGAAAAAGCATGAATATGAAAACAAGGACACACACCGGCAGAAATGAATGTGGGTAAAATCACCTCAAGTTTAAAGGGTGAGCATAAAAGAAAGTGGACTTTTTGTGACTTCTGTCTGTCCTTCACAAACAGACGAGGCTGTAAGCAGCTGCTGGACATGGGTTCAGCAGAGTGTAGTATATTTATTAAGGCTCTTAACTGTATTTGAGGATCATTGATCATGATCAGAACTCTCATAGGTAATGTCACTGTAGTAGTTTTCGGTGGGATTATGTGACTGCAGTTCTGTAAAATGTTTTTTGTGTTCCAGTAACTGTGTTGCCAAGTAAGACTGTATGTGGTCCGTGTTTTGAAGACAAGTTCATGCTCAACATAAACACGTACATTTTGTAAACCACGCAAACCCTTCTGGCAGTACCAGGTGTGACAGTTAGTGACTGTTAGTGTATTGAATTTTATGTTTTAATTGTAAAGCAGTATTACTATTAATGCCATGTTTTGATTTGTAATGTATATTTAGCATCTTGTGAATAAAGAGAAAATGTAACTTGGAACAACCTTTTATATGTGAGAAAATAACTAAAATGTAAAAAGATACATTGTTGTCAAGTGGTCAGATATTTTCTTGGGCGGAGTAGCTTACTAACTTTTTTTCACAACAGTTTAAAACCATTTGACTGACTTTGCTAACAGACTAGGACTGGAAAGCTTTTTCAGTTAATCATGTGACAGAAAATGTCGATTAACTATCATCTTCCTCTGACTCTTGAGCTGTCAAAATAGCCTGAAACCATTTTGTGAATAAATGAATCATTCTATTAATTACTTTTTAGCTAAAATGACAAAAACTGTTCAAATATGAATATTTGCTTATTTTATCAGATGTCTCTGATAGTAAAAATATGACATATGCATTTTTGTTACATATGTTCACTCAAGATAAATTCTTATTTTAGCTATGTGAAATTGATTGGCATATTTTATGCATTTTCTGACAATTCATAAATGAAAAATGTTGCTTACATAAACAACCAGGGCTGTCTTTTTAACTGGTGAATGAGTCTCACTGTGAAGTGAACTTGGATACCTCATTTGTTCAGAGGAACTGCAGCATAATGCTGTGGTAACACTGGGCAGCTCCCAGGTGTGAGTGTGTGAATTAGTGTAACCATTTCATCACATGTAACTGCTCCCCCAGGTTTCTTCTGCAAATAGGAACGTGACCTTAGCTGCCTTATCTTGTTAAAAGGGTGAAAAGACCCACATTCCTGTACTTGGATTCTTCAGGGCGATTATGACATACTGGCTGCATTTGCGTATTTACTAATGTGAACGTTTGACACACAGTTTGAAGGTGTCGTCTAAGCCACAAATTTGTCTTTAAAAATGTGGTTCTTCTTCCAAACTTTGGCTGTAATAACTTGTCTTATTTTTAATGTTCAGGTTTTTTCTGTTGTTAAACCTTGTTCTTTGCTTCAACAGTGAAGTCTTCATTGTTAAAGTTCAATCAAATATGAAGTTGATTAACTTTCCTCTGCCACTCCTTATTCTTTCATTGACTCTGCCACAAACCATCACTGTCAAATCAAGCATAAATGTCTTTTTGTGGAGATAAAAAATAGTTGAACTTTCATCACTCCCTGTGGTACTTTAGATTACTGTTTCATTGGTTCTGTCGTGTTGGCAGCGAATCAAGGACAGCAGACCTGGCTTTGTGCCGTGCTGTTCGTGGTCAGTTACTTTTAGCTGCCAGAGGTCATGACTGTGTGGCTCACTTTTACAACTGTTGCCGATGAGACTTGCGTTTAAAATTTAGAGTGCAACCCTGTGGTTGCTGACCTGAGTACTGAATTTGAGTACTTATGATATTACCTGCTGTTTCAGTAATTTAAGATTGGAATACAAAAAACAAGTCTGGGAATGAAGGCCTCTCTGTTGATGGTTGGTCCCAAAATATCTTAACAACTTTTGGATGGATTTCCATGAAGTACTTTACTGACATTCATTGCCCCCAAACGATAAAAGCTAGTGATCCCCTGACTTTTTATCATCATGGGGTCAAGCTTTTATTCATTCAGTTAACAGTTTATGACCAAATAACATCAGAGCAGATGACGTTCACTTCAGCATTGGCTGTACCTTGAGTAGCATGCTGAAGTTAGCACCTGCAGTAGCATGGCCATTGAGTGGCATGGTAATATTAGCATGTAAAGTGGTATGAACATTAAGGGCCATGTGGATCTTAGACATATACATATTGCCATTGAGTTGCCCGCTAAAGTTTGCATGTACTGTAGCATAGCAATTGAGAAGCATAGTGATGTTAGCACGTATAGCAGCATGGCCATTGAGTGGCATGCTGATGGTAGCAGGTACAGCCTTGTGGAGTCACTATAGTCTTGCTATAGCATTGTCGTCTTTTTTAAAATACAGTATTTCACCTTTGAATATTGGTTAAAGATCTTTGGGTAATCTTTGAATTCAAAAGTGTCACCTGCAGTATTGCAAAAACAATAGATGGGTTTGTCCTTTTATTTACTCATGTTCAAACTCAGAGATTCCCAGCACTTACCAGAACTGCACCATTGATAACACAGGGCTTCACCACATGGACAGTAATTGGATATTCGGGTCAACACTGGAGCTGGGATGGTATTCATTATTTCCCATCTCATCTTTTCTCTCTCTCTCTCTCTCTCTCTCTCTCTCTCTCTCTGTGTGTGTGTGTGTGTGTGTGTGTGTGTGTGTGTGTGTGTGTGTGTGTGTGTGTGTGTGTGTGTGTGTGTGTGTGTGTGTGTGTGTGTGTGTCTCTCTCTCATTAGGCAGTGTTCCAGTAGCACCATTGAGGCTGGGGTCACTTCCTAATCCTTTTGGGGTCACACGGATCAACAAAGAGAACAGATGACACAGCACAGAGGTTCATGTTGTCTGGAGGGAGAAGGTAATTACGGTTACCATCCTTGTTTAACAGCCAAACACTGTAACACTATTGGAAGTGTACAGTGATTCACAGGGAAATTAAACATCATAGACAACAACTATGAGAGAGAAGATGAATGTGAGATTATGAGGAATTTGAAATGAGAAATGATCTTCACTGTATTTGGACTGTTTTTACATTTTGGACAGATGGTGGTACTTACACATTGTGTTGGAACATAATTATACCCCCAGATAAGAGAACTCCTGTCTGATCTCAAAAGCACATGGAAGTGACTCTGCTACATCATACTGTAAAAATACTCATCACCATTTTAGAATAAGCTTTAATAAAGTTTTAATTCAACATTTTCAATAACCAGGTAGCTCAAATAAAAATTTTCATTGATGTAACTTTCAAAAGAAGGAACGGTACATTTGTCTTTTTAAAAATTAAAGTCTGAATTTATGGTCAGTAAAATGTGCCTTTGCTTAAAGTAATATATTTTGAGTTATGCAGCTCCAGTCTCACTTGTTCTGACATGACCAGTAACTTATGAAGATTGATGTCAGCTAGTGTAGATATATATTGCAGTGCCACTGAGTCCCTTCACTGACTTCATGACTCTTCTCACGTCTGCCGGAGTGTTAAATCGTCTATTTGTTCATTTTTAATATAATGAGAAGATCAATTGACTTTATTAATGGTCAAAATATGTACTAATCGGACCATTTTCCTATTAGATGTGTTGATGTATTTGTGAGGGGTTTTCACCCGTGCAGGGAGCACTAGCTATACAGGACCAGTGGTAACAGCTAGCTGGAGCCAATTAAGTAGCTTGTTGAAGCCAGTATCACTGTTGCCTCAAAGCAAGAAGCACATAGCCTGACTCATCTAGGTGTTCATGGGTAATTAAACTTCATCAATCCACTTGAATATGTGAGTCTCTGTACACTCACTAGTATGTTGATATCTGTGATGGACTGATCGTCTATCAAAGGTTTACTTATTTACCCAACAACCCTGTGTCGGTTTCTTTGTTAGTTATTAGTTCACAGTAGTTTTACGCACAACAGAGACTGATATCTACCAGTCGTTAAATTTGCAAGTCCGATCAGGGATGTGGGCGCCTGAACTGCCTCCCCAGAAAACAAGAATGCCGCCAATCCAGTTGAATTGTAAAATTCAAATGTTCGTGTGATTTAAAAGCAAGCACGAGTAGAAATGTAAATGAGTAATTCACGGGACTTGATCTTGGATACTTAATACCCACTGCCAGTAGCAAGATTCATTTGGATTGACTAATTAGTCGTCTTACTCACTGTTGCATTATGCACATAACATTGCATCTTTATGATCTTGAGTAATTTGACAATCACTTTTCCTCATACCGTCAGTCACAGCCATTGGGAATACAACAAACCGATGCTAGTACAGTGAAGTACATCAGGAACTTCTGTTTTCATCCACGTCATACTTTCACTCGCAGTCCTTCACTGCACCTTTTCAACCCCTTTTACGCATTGTTTTTTTTAAGCATTCCATACGGCCTTCACTGTTAAGTGGTACTTTCAGTGAAAATTGCAGAGGAAATACATCTTGAAGGGTAACAGCTCTTACTTAAACAAACAAACAGACATAAGGCCAATACTTGTTATATAAATCCACAGATGCTAAAATTATGTGGCACTTAAAAGACAATCAACAACAGCTGTGACAAAGAGACATATCCTTTGCCATTCCTTTGATTTATTCAGAGTCTCCCGCTTAATGGCTCCCCTGCACGAAATCAAGTGTTTTGTGAGTATTTTAGAGAAAGTCAGAGACAGGATCTTAATTAATCGCTAATATCTATTCTTCAAAGTTCGACATTTTATGGTGTTAATTCTTACTAACGGCCCATTTACACTGGACAAAACAAGCCCACACCCATTGGGAAAAGGGTACAATCAGTATTCAGTCCCAGGTCAAAGTACTTTGCAGTAGTCAGGGGTATTTATTGGCTGCAGCTCCAAATGGCAATAATTTTAAAAAAGTGACCCGTAGGACATCATAAAATATGCTTGTGATGATGTGATGTGTGTCACAGAGGCAATGAAGCTTTGATGCCTCTGTGGGAAAAACACAGACGCCAATTCCACGTTTCACGAACACCATTAATTCGACATTGAGTTTGATGAGACTGAATTAAAAGAACTAAAAAGTTATCATTGCAGTATAGTTATTGATCTCAAAACTGCTTTCTGCCGTTGACTAGCCCTGTTTTGCAGAGCATTAGTGACGTTGAATGTGACACAGCAGGAAAAAAAACAGAAAGGCAAACTCAGACTGGCAATCGCAATTGATGCAAACATCTTTTTTGATGGTTTACCCACATTTAAAAACAACAACAATGTCAACACTCATTTTGTTTTTAAAAAGGTAATAATTGAACCTGGGGTGTGTTTCCCTCCGCTCTAAAACCTCTTGGCTGAAGAGTGTTGTTATACTGATGGACACTGTGAGGATGTGTGCTAAGTCTGAATCCACCCTGCCTGAATACTGAATGTCAGTGACTTGCAGTTGGTCAATGCCTTTCACAGACTGTAAAAAATTGTAATTTTCTTAATGGAGATGCTGATGTCTATAATTATACTGCAACATTACAAAACACTACTTTGCAAAAAATATACATCTTATCACATCAGAGCTTCAATTAAACATTTGTCAGGCTCTCCAAAAATACATTCATACTTTATAGCTCCTGAAATGATGGAGCCAACATTTGAGAAAAATGTGGCAAATAATGGTTATGTGAGTCCAAATCCATCAGAGGGTAATTAATTGTAACACAGAGACTAAACTTTAAGCTAATGGCAAGACTTTTTAATTGTCACATTTCTCTTCTGTTGCCATTATTGAACATAAATTATTACCTTTGCGGGACAAGTCCTTTTCATAGCCACCAGCTCTGTGCTACATTTTGACATACAACTGCAATTATATTCATACCCGGACAGTCATTTCAGCATTTATATAAAAATAAAAGTGTCTTTGCAGCGCATTGCTTTCTCCGAGGAAAAATGACACATTCAAGTGAATGAACCATACTAATACACGATATATTTTGACAGAAGAGAATAAAAGGTTGATGCATTTAAACATGTTTATGAGTTCAGAACAGAAATCTGTATAAGTTTTATGTAGCTTATTCAGTGATTACTGCAGTATAACATATAATGTCAATGAGCAATCTGTAAAAAAATGTCTCCAGCTCTCTCAACATCTTTACTAGTTTTCCCTAGTTCCTTCAGCCTTTAGGGGGCAGTGTTGGTTCATACCTCATGTTGGGGGCCGTGTTGAAAGTGCTTACAACCACTTTATGGAGGAGGGAATGACTGAGCCGAAGGAGAAGAGGCTGGAAAGTGTAGGAGTTTGGAGAGAGAAGAAATGTTGGGAAGAAGAAAGCGAGTGAGAGAAGCGAAATGAGTGCAGATGCTAACAAAAAGGTGGGTGGAGAACAGAGAGAGAGAGTGGGGGGGTGTTAAGTTTGAAAGGCTGCATATGAACACAAGTGTGATGCAGCAATGAGAAAGTTAATTGTGTTGTGTTTGGTTAGCATCACTCCTCTCCACTCCTCTGTATCATGACACCGTAAAAACCAGGCTTAAATTTCATCCTTGATTCATACATGGAAGGCAGACGTCAGTAGTGACCGTGGATTCAAAATGAAAGAAAGAGCAGCAAGTCGAGCGAGGCATTGCTTTTGGTTTGGTGTATAAATATAGCCCTCTCTGTTCATGAAAGCTAAATATAAAGCAAAGTGTGGCAGTCACACTTAAACCGAGCTGAATGCATTTCCTCCGCATCCTCAACCCTCGTCTTCCCCCGATCCCTCCCGTCCTTATCCCCCATTTCGTTCCTTCCCCTCTTCCTTCCCTTCGTCTCTTTCCCTCGTCACGGTCCCTGTCCCTCTGTGTCTGTCTCTCCAGGTAGATCTGGTCCTTGATCAAGTGGAGGCATTTGTGTCAGTGCCCATACAGTGGATTTGGGATCAAGTTACTTCAGAGAAATTCATCAACTCTAAAGAAACTGCATGTCAGAGGTATCTTAGCAAAACGCTTTGTCTTCAGAAGTAGGTCAAGGGGGTTGTATTGAAAATAAGTCAGTACCCGAAGATTTCTAAAAAAGTACATAAGTTTGAAAACAAGCAACTAAATATGCAAGCCAAGAGGAAAGAAGGCAGTCTCTATCCTGTGTGTGTGTGTGTGTGTGTGTGTTTGTGTGTGAGTGTGAGTCTTAATTTCAAAACAGCCCACAGAGCTAATCTTCTGTTTTGTAGCCCGAGGCAGATTGTCCAGGGGATGTACAAACACATCCTCTGGACAAGACGTCAGACTGTCGCAGAGCCTCACGCCATCTTTCTGATGTTGAGTCCCAACGAGGCAGGGACTGGCTCACAGTTTCATTTTGTCATAATCTGACCCACTTTTCTGGGTAGTCGCATGAATGTAATGACAGAGGACGGTGGAGAGAAAAACTAATTCATAGGCATCATGTTAGAATCTGGCCTAATATTGATTAAATTAATATTATCTGTTGTGACACAGCAAGTATAGACTCAATCTTATTAATACTGTTTAATTTGTCAGAGTTTAAAAAAAAGTCACATATGAGATTTGTCTGTTTTATCTGAGCTCTTCGTGTGGATTTGAAGTGGATGTGGTTTAGTTCCTAATGACTTTTGTCAATTTCTGACATTTGATTGTTTCTTTATTTGAGAAAGACAGTAGAGACAGAGGAGAAAGTAGAGGAGAAGAGAATGAGTGCTGCCTTCTAACATCAGTGTCTTGACAGTTTAAATTTTGAGTAGGATATCATCTCATTTGTTGGTGTAATTGCCATGAAATTTGGTCCAAAAGCTGTGTTGCCCAGAGGATAATTTCTAATGAATCTAGTAAACCAATGAATTTTCATATAGCAGCAATTGCAGGTCATGTTTTGTTTACATTAGTAACATTAGTTACACTGTGCTGGATGGACCGGCACAATATTTTGTTCATTCACTGAATCTTATTATTATTATTAATGTTGGTCATCCACTAAGGTTTTCTTTAGTGGTGCTACAAGGCTGGAAATATCTCACCAACAGTTCAATAGGTTGCAATGAAATTTAGTTGAGACATTCATATTCCCCACAGGATGAAATTTAGTAAAGTTAGTTATGACTTTTCGTCTTATCGCATCATTAGGTCAAAATTCTAATCACAAACCTGCTTTCAAATGACATAAAGTATAGACTGTATGTAAACATGGACAACACATCTTCACTTGTTCCCAAATAATAATCAAATAACTCATTAAAACCAAACTTATTTGAAACATGAACGCAAACATACATCAGAGGGAGAAGAGAAGACAGAGTGTTCCATTGTAAATCATACAAAAATATGCTATAAAAAAAATAAGTTGTATCTGTACTAGTATATATTACAGTTGCTGATATTTCACTTTTGGACATTTTCAGTGTTACAAATACATGAATGCATCAAATATACTGTGTGAGTGAACATGATTGTCTGCTATTAAACTTGTTATCATATCACCATCAGGAATGGATGGCAAGAAAGGTGCGGCTCACCGAACGAGAAAGTTGGATGGATCACAGGTCACATCCAGGAGAAATATATGCAGATTATGGCCTTTCAGGGTTGAAAGCTCCCAGGTAGTTCTAATGCAGCAGAACGAACGCCTTTTGGCTTTGTCTCTCTGCGGTAATGACTTGTCTGGCAGTGCTACAACACAAATAAGCACAGCAACATGACTGGAAGCAAAAGAGCCCTGTAGATCACATGGTGGTTTTAAACATCAATCTATATGCTGCATACTTATGGAAATAAACAAAAATCCAATTTGTGCTAAATATATGCTGCAGTTGCTCTAGAAATCCAATATAATGACTTTCTACAGATCGGAAGGTTTTTCACCAGGGAAGTAACTTTAAATAGGACCTCCTGAAAGCACCCTGTGCAGCATTCAAGTGACTGTAATGAAACCAATCACTTTTAATTTAGCTTCCCTGCGTCAGCTCTGTGATGGTATAATTGGGTTACATAATTAACACTAGCAGGAAAACAAAGCAGCACTTCTATCAGTGTCTTGCAGGAGGACGTGGAACTGAGGGCTGTTGCTTGGGGTCTGATTAAGTTGGTTCTGCGACCACTGGGAGAAAAGGGGATCTGCTTTACGCTGCGCCGGAACTAACAGGTGAAATGCTAAAAGGCAGCGTGGAAAAAAAAATGGAAGAGGAGGAGATGCAGAGAGAAGAGGGGAGGAAAGCGAAGGATAGGAGATGAGATAAACGAGGGAAACAAAGATGAGGTGGGATTAGAAGGAAGGAGAAATGGAGGAGTGAGGAAATGACTGTCCTTTGTGTAATTGTTTGAGCTTGAAAGGTCATCAGGTTCTAGACTGAGAGCCACATTAGTATGCCTGCACCTTTAGATCTCTACCTCTTCCTTCACAATTTCTTCATTTTTCTTTTATTTTCATATTGTTCCTACCCAGATGTCCAAACGTTTTATCCCTGACGACTTGAAAGTTTAATGCCGACCATCAGCAAAAAAAGTGCATTCACAAAAAAGCTGCGGAATGAAATCTGTCATGAGAGCACTCCAAATGAAACAACTTTGAAATCAGTGTACTCATTAGTGAAGAGACGAGCACATATTAATGATGAAATCACCATATGCAATCCGTAGTGGTAGCAGAAGAAGAAAGGGTTGATGAAATAGAATGCAAGGTCTTCATTAAGCACAGTGACAGCAACCCGCTTTGCGATCTGCGGGGAGCTGGAGCTCGGGGACGGCCCGCGCTCCCAGGCTACGACACGCAGAAGAAGACTGTGAGATTTTACTTTGAAGCTCGTCGAGTGGCGGACTTGCAGCAGTGTTTGACCAACTTTCAACGGATTATCTTGGGAAAGAGAGAGAGGGGCGGGGGTGGGTGGTGGGCAAGAGGGAGCGGCGTCAGTCGTCACTCCGATTCTGCAGCGGGAAGCAGCCAATCAGAACACAATCAAAATCTCCCCCCCTGGGATTTCAAAAATAACTTACAGTAATTCACCAGCACAGACTGTAGAGATTCATTTCATCATTGTTTCATCAGCCGCAGCTTTGCTGGGGAAGCAAAACAAAAAGAAGTTGAAAAATTGTGAGTTTGAAGTTATGGTGGTTGTGTAACACCCAAACCAGGAGATAGTAAATTAACTTAAGGTGCAGCCATTTCTACTTCTATTGTATCAGCTATGGTTTGAGTTAAGAGCAGTGACCGGCCCACGTGGCTGAGTGCTTAGCATTTCTGTTGCACTGATCAATGAAGTTTGAATTATCACAAATCATTTCATCACATACAGAATCAAGATCCTCAAATTTGGTTTGATGAATATCAGATGTTCAAAATCTTACTGATAAGATTTGATTCTTCAGCATCATCATGGCTTAAACTAACCTTTTCTTACCATAAGATTAAAGCATCATCACTTGAGTCTATTTTTAATTTAATATCACTTTTGGATCTTATTAATAGTTTTAGAAGAATGTAGAGACTTTATCTCGCACCGTGTTAATCCATTCAAATTATAGATCATTTGAATATTCTCTTAAATAAGGCTCGTTATTCTCTAATTCTCTGGCTCTTATTGACACTTTTGGCTTCACCCAGTTTGTATCATAAACCTACTGCAGTGGAAACACGGTTTCTCATCTGACTGTCTCCACCGTCATGTCTGTTATGTGAGATCACTTTCTTATCAAATTTAAAGCAATGCTCACCTGCCTATTAAAAGCATTAATGTTTAAACCTGTGGAGGAGGACTTTAGACTGGGTGGCTGCTATGAGTTAGAACAGTATTTCATACAGAGAGAGGAGAGGAGGATATATTTAGATACCGCAAGACAGACAGGAAGGAGAGAGAGAGCTAAAACAGATGAGTGGACGAAATGACAGGGACAGAAGACACCTGGGATAGATACCAAAACACCTGAGCAGGGTCCACTCTGGAACTGTCCCAAGTTAATGTCAGCAGTTTTGTTTGTAACTGTTAACTCAGGCATTGAATTTCTTTTGACACTTTGTATTTGTGTTTGCAAGTGTGAGGTTAGGTGTTGATTCCCTGACAAGACTACAGAGTGATGAAGTGCATGCCTTGCCTGCACGTCTTCCTCTCAGCTGCTGCCAGGCCTCATTATTGACGAGTAAGGGCAAGTGAGTTAGTTACTGATGCCCACTGCTGTCTCGGCCTGTATATTAAGAAGTTGTATGCCATTAAGCTGTTACCCTGGAGGGGTAGAGAGAGAGAGAGAGGGACATCTTCAGCTTGTGTCTCAGCTCATCTCCCACTAACACCATGACTGATTTACACAAATCTTTATGTTCCCATTAGTGGTGCACTGTAGCTGTGCTGGATGTCAGCAGATCAGAACACATGCATGGGTGTGTGTGTGTGTGTGTGTGTGTGTGTGTGTGTGTGTGTGTGCGCGTGTGCGCGTGTGCGCGTGTGCGTGTGCGCGCGTGTGTGCGCGCGTGTGTGCGCGCGTGTGTGTGCTGTCTTTCCCACAGTCTCAAAATGTTCACTTAGTATCTTTCATCTTGATGAGGATCACCAGCAGACTTCTGTGGTCTGTATCCATCAACAAGGGAACGTTGTACAGTGTAGCTACCACTGCCGACCCTTTGCGTGTTAGTTTAATAAAAGCAATCTTTTTAAATATCAACACAATAAGTCATAATGTTGAATTCCAGTTTCTTTCTTAAATTGTCCACATTCACCTTCACATCCTCACCTGCAAGTTTTGCAAAAACATTTTACCTGCAGTTAATCATGTGGTCGTTTGTATGATACCAATTATTTTCACACTGAACCTATCCAAACACTTGGTTACGACGCAGGAAAGGGTGCATACTCATCTCTGTGTAATTCCCATTTACCCCCCCCCCCTTTGTGTTACAGCCACAGTCATAGCACATTAACCATCTTTACTGCGTCAGGCTCTGAAGCTTGCCCTTCAGCAAACATACTGTTAATCGCATCTGTAATCTTTCAGAGATCCACTTTCTGGACCGTTGAATGGGAACATTGTGGACAGACTCCACGCAGATCAAAACCAAACATGTTCATGCTGGTTGTGGTTAATTTTAGTAATTCAATACGCACATGGATTTTCATACAAGAGCTATACTGCTCGTAATTCAATTAAACCCATTTTTGAAAGAGGCAGATTTTCCAGCTTTCAGACTCTGTCATGTACATGGAGCCTATAGCATAATCTTGAAAATCCTGTCTCCACACAGAAAGACATATTCATCTTGTTCATACAGAGATATACACATACACATATATCTTTTTGAGACATACATCCATTGTGTGTGCATACAGACACACATCCTATGCACACACATGTTTATGCATTATGAAGAGAGACATTTGCTGTCATACAAGAGAGGGCAGAAGTGTCCTTCAATATCAACAGTCCCTCGTTCTCCTTCTGTCAGCTCTGTCTCCCCCAACAATGCCACGCCCGCGAGGGAATAGATGACGGAACGCAAAATCTGCCGCAGCCTCAAAATCCTGTTTGAGGGGATGATTTTCTTCATGGTTCAGTAGAAAAGATGTGTCGAGCGTCACTCCAGAAAGGGAAGTGTGAAGTCTTCCAAGTCAGTGTTAATGCGGGCGCTTGGGTCTAAGAGCCAGTGGCACTACATTGAGTGTGGGCTCCTCGGAGTGTGTGACATTGACAGAAGCACCCGTCGCACTGTGAAGAAGCAGAGACTTTGGCATCAGTACGACGTCTAAGGCAAGATTAAGTGTCTTTGGCCACAGGGAAAAAATAAGGACAGTTTACGGCATCATGCTGCCACCAAAATATGTCTTTTTCTTGTGGGACATCAAAAAAACAGATTCATCATGGATAATTAGCTGGATGAACACACAGCGTCTTTTGAGGAAACACTGAAGCCGTTACTGCTCTTTTTCGTCAGGAGCATCTTTTTTTTTAAAGGATCAACATCTGGTACAAACATGATGCATTGACATGTGGGACACTTAGTTTCTGTCCAGTGGGTTTTAAAAGTCAGACATAAAAATGTTTTCCTCATTGCTGAAAGCTCAGCATACTGGGAATCATGCACCAAGTTACAGTTAAAACTGAAATGCAACAATTAAATAAATAAGAATATAAAGCTGAAAAGTGGAAATGTTATAACCTGTAGCCAAAGTGAGTGTGTGCAGAAGTGTTTTGTATCCTGGGTCCTGGGCCAGTGCTTCAAGGCTAAAATGTCAATTACTTGAGATCAGAAGAAAAGCAGGAGGGGGGGCGAATTTCAAGACAAAATGCAGAGCTAAGGTGAAATGCGGTCAGGTGGAATCTGTCATGGTGCCGCCCTGAGGCCTGGATCTGTACAAGATGTTTCACCAATAACTCCCCCCTTCAGCACAACTAGTGGAGTTGGCCCAAAGTGCTGCCCCCACCCTCCAGCGGCATGGGAGCATTTTGTACGGATGATTGGGCGTGCATGCGTGTGCGTCTGTGTGTGTCTGTGTTGTGTGTGTCTAGGTCTAACCACAGGCTGTATATAAAGATGGACGACTTGACTGCTCCTCCCCCACTTTACATAAACAAAGCCTAAATATTCTAGATACGAACACTGCCATCTTTCACTGATGATGTCATTTGGTCTCAGCTGTCAATCATGACATTTCACCCAATTTTATAACCTCAATTAAATAATTAAAACCAAATATACCAGGAAAAAAGGACACTTACCGAGGTGAATAGAACTGAACTCATAATCATAACAAAATTCATCCAATTGTACTGTGACTTTGATCCATCAGCTAAAAATGGAGCTTAAAAAAACAGTCATATAGTTACTGCAAAATAAAACAAAGAAACACAAATACAAAGGGATTTGAACTCAGTGAGATTGAGTGCATGTGCATATACATACATTCTCTGTACTTTCATGCTTCTGTCTCTCAGCCCTGACACAAGGCTGCAAACTTTACAAGAGTTTCTTTATCAAGAAACCTCTTCCTCGCCTCCTGTCTGCTCTGCCAAATGTGACAATTTATTCTCACAAAGAAATAATGGATGTAATTATAGATAGCCACTGGCATATATAATCAACCACATTCTCCTGAGCAGGTGTAGAGAAAGGTTTTTGAATAGAACAACCGAATTTCATTTGTCAAAACCTAAAAATTATTGTAAGTAGTCACCTTAGTTAAACTGGACAAGATTCACCAAAGGATTTAGGGGGAAATTAACTTCCTGTACCATCATTTAGATGAATTGGGATTTTCAACATGGTAGTTTGGACTGCACTGTACAGAATTTTGTTTTAGAAAAGCCAGTGGCTGAAAACTTTGAATTGCTTGTTTGTGAATTGTTTGACTTTGGTAAGTTCTCGCAGAAACACACAGTCAGAGGTTTTTATGGGAACTCGTTTCTACTGAACAAACAGCCCCCATCAACAGCGATGACAGGGCTGTAGGTTTTAAGTACACCCCCGTCCAGACGTTGGCAGACATCTCAAAAGCAAATATCTAAAAACCTGGGGAAACCAGCACTTTAGCTGTGTGTGAAGAAATATGTTTATTGTAATTGGTGTGAACTGACCCTTGAACGTCATAATAAACAGACACAGAAGCAATTAAAAATATAAAGTGCTTATTTTTGCAGGAGAAAATTTAATGAGCCTCATAAAAACTGGGAACGTTCACAGGAGAAAATAAACATGCAAATGTTGTCAGTAAGTAACTGCAGAAAAGAAGGTACCTTATAAAATAGATGGAAAATAATCATCATGACTAAATGGGAAACAACAACACAGAAAACAATGAACAAAAATAAACCTACAAGTGAAAAATTTGAGGGTAACAGCTTCACCCACAGTTCACCTCTCCGCTCACCCCCTCGTGCTTTGAAAAATTGTGAGAAGATAGTCTGGATTCATTGTGGCCATGTATTTTCACTCCAGTGAATATATCCATTATAATAGCTATTTTCAGTGCCGTGAGATTGAATATATGCACTGGTAGACACGCTTCTCAGCCCGCAGTGCGCATGGATAGTCTGTTCTCCAGTGCACGATGACGAACATTGGAATCTTAACACGTGCAAAGGGTGATGACCTAAATAAGGAAAAGTAGATTTGTGTTTGACAGAGTTCACATGGAGATGAACTTGCTGTGAATTTTTAATGTGATGTGCTCGATCTTCAGCTGCCAGCGTCTTTGTGAAGAAAGACAATTCACAGATTACTGTCCAGCTTCAAAGCATTTTTCAAACATCAAATTGAGACCTTGATCCAGAAAAATGACAGCGTCTGTGTCTCCCTCAGGGATGTTTCTGCGCAACAATTTTTCAAAATAAAGACCACATGTAATAAAACCTCATTCCCCCCCTGAGGATCTTTGCCTTTTGGTTGACGCTTTTTTAATTTGCTCCTCTGACAGTGAAAGATGAAATGTCCTTTGTGTTGCTCCACAGGAGGAGCTGAAACTATTAATTGACTACTTTGATAATAAATTAATAGTTTGCATGTTTTTTTTCACTAGTTCCAATTCAAGTATTTTCTGATTTGTTACACTTTTATAATAGTAATACCATGCTAGTATGAGTTTGGCATTTAAACTGCATTATATCATGTCAAAGGGAAAGTGTGATGGACTTTTTTATGACATTAATTGATAATGGGGGAAAAAATGCAGCTTTAACAGAATCAGTTATTTTCTGGGTAGCCTTTTCAACAGTGTTAAAATGGACGTCCCGTTATGAAAGCGGTGTGTCATTATTCACACCGACTTCAGTACCCTGCAGTACCAAAGCACTTTGTCCACTGTGTAATGCGTTGCCATACAAAATGTATGAATGGGTCACATTATTTAGACACCAGCGTGGACTAGGTGAAGCAACACACACACACACATACTGTATACACGTATCAACCTTTCACGGTTTCTTTTTGGGGCTTCATTTTATTTTTACTAATACAAAACAAAGTATGAATATAGATATATAGAAGAAGAACGCGACATAGGGGAAAGAGGACAAGCTTCATGATTGGACATTACTTACACCTCCAGTTTTGCACATCATGGTGGGTTCCATTTTAGGTCTGGTTTCTGAAATCCAAAGTACCCAGACCCAATAAAACACTGACGTTACAAAATCTCTTAAACTGTTCACTCATCCGTAGTTTTGCCTGCACTGACATTTGCCCTTGTCCGTTGAAATAAAACTGTATTATCTGTGGCTGACTAATCTTAATCATGTAAGAGCATACATTCACATCAGTAATGTAACCTTTCAGTTTTTATAGGTGATAGTTTTTGGTACACGTATGACTGGACAAAAAGGGCACAGCCATCATTTGTGGGATATATTGGCGACATTGTTTTGGACATTGACCCAGACTTGACATAAATGCTCTAATAACTCAATCCCCTGACACGTTGCTTTACATTCATGCACTCATGAAATGTGACCACAGTAACAGGGATCAGAAATTCCCACGTGGGTGATTCTACTTCAACGTGAAATATAGCTCCTTCCTGAGAGCTAATTATTGAGAGAATGAGGACCGATGTGCTGCCATAATCCTCGGCTGTAAGGACCGGATCTATTTAGTGATTTCGGTCTCTCCACACAGCCACAGCTCCGAGCACAAAAAGCTTCCACTTCATCGATGGAGCTGTTGTGGCGTTATCTGTCCCTTCAGGAGATGAGACAGCGAAGAAAAGAGACAGAAGTGGAAGGAGTCACAGGGTCACGATGAAGTGTAATATCATATAATGACGTTTCGTATCTGTATATTAAGAAATTGTCTATTACTCCATTTCCTACAAATTAAAGTAGGAAACTGAGCATGGACTTTATGAGGAAGAGTAGTTTGAATGAGTGTGGAATAAATGTGATAGGAACAATGTGACAGCTAGATGATATAGATAAAATATAATCTTATATCTAATATTATTGTCACAGCAAGATGGTGCTTGGTTTGAAAATGTGGGTTCACCCCACAGTCCAAAGACGTGTGGAGTGGGGTTTTGTTGTTTGTCTCTGTGTGTTGATGCTGGTGACAGTTAAAATGTTGAATATTTCTATGCCACTTTAAAAATGAATCATAACAGAGGCAACAAAGACTTTAAGTACATTTTCAGTGTCATCAATACAACATAAAACTACCAATACTAAATTCAAAGCGTTGCCAAAGAACTTTAACGATGTGGTGCAGAGGAGCTTTTGTCTCTTTTGAAGATGAAGATGAGAAACATTCAGGACCATGTGCATTACATTTCCCTTTATTCTTTGTTGAGTCTGATTTATTTTTATTTAGGTAATATACGTTGTCCATAGATAGCTGTGTTTACTGTTTTCAGCTAATCCATCTAACAAATGATGGTACCAGATGACAGAGATTTTGCGTCTCTAGAGATACAGATTAAGGGATTAAAAATCACTCTTTAGCTGAAGTGAATACAACCTGCATGTTGTCTCCAGATGATCATCCAGATTTCAACAAACCATCCAGAACTAATCATTCTCAAAAAGTTCTGCTAACTCCACACACGTTGTCGGGTAAAATTTAGGGCATTTGACTCACAAAACGCAGCTGCTCATCTGAAAGAGCAATCCCCATGTTGGTCCATTTATTATTCATCTTTGTGGGGGTGAGAGAAAAAAAATAAAGAGGAAGAGAGGACAAGAAAAAGAGGTCTGAAACCTTTAAAAGATCAGGCAACGTGCTGACATGTGAATGCTGAAACCAGGATGAGCAGAGATTTGAATACAAACAGGTGGGAGGGAGACGGTACAGTGTGCCAAAGCCCTTTGTAAGTTTTGAGCAAGAAGTGTGACACATGGTTTAATTAGCTCGAGAACCAAGTGAGAGACTCGAATTAGGAGGAATAATAATCAAAAATAGGCCATTTATAATGGAAAGAGTAATGAATGGCAATGGCAGCCATTACAGCTCATACAGCTGGAGTTTATAGAGAGTGGATGAATCCCTAAACTGTCCCTGATTCAGTGGAGTAGGGTTTGCATCTGTGCATTTTCTGGTCAATAAAAATTCCTTAACCACAGTAGAATCTCGCCTCGTCTGTTTTACCTAGATCAACGCGCCTCTTTCCCTGATGCACAAGCCTTTTGTGCATGTGTGCTGCAGAGTGAGTTCCACTGACTGCTGTGAAAATGACTCTCTTCTTGGTCTCATTTCATTTTGGTCACAGCAAAATCAATTTGGCTCCCCTCTAATTACGGACAACTAGTCCTGGTCCTTTCTCTCGTCTGACTCTTAAAGCATGAGACGGATTCAGTGTTGGGAGAGACCATCTTCTAAATGAAAGACATCAGCCTGCCAGTTTCTTCTCACGCCAAATTGGACATCGTGACGCCTGATGTATTTGGTGTTTCCTAAAACTAAAATCACATTATCCACAAACCCCAGTGCGTCCTGCAGAGGACGTCTGTGTGGACCTGTCTACATGTTATGCTGGATTGCACAAACGACGGCCTGTGGTCTGCAGCTCTTCGTCTAACACACTCACATCCTCCAATATTACTCATTGCAATATAACTTATCCACAGACGATGCAGAACTATAACCACCCTGCAGTTTGATGGTTTATATAATGAAAATCTTAAGCATTATAACTTTAAGTTCGCTTTGTCCTTTTATTTTCCAGGATCTTCCTCTCTTTGTCTGTCTAGCTCTTTGTAAAGGGCTGTCTTCATATCTCCCATTGTTCATGTGGTAAAGACTGATTGGATTTCTCTACTATGGAGAGCTGTCAGTGGATTCAGCCTCTGATAGTTAAAAAGAGGAATGGAGAGCTGCACACGGATTGCACTCCTGAGAGCAAGAGACAGAGACCTCTGGCTCTGTGTGGCTGGGTGGGATAAGGACTTATTGTCGCAGATAGAGGAAGAGTGAAAGAAAGAGGGAAAAGTAATGAATCTTATTACATGACATCTGTGTGTTTTTTTTTTTTTCCTGGAGAGAAGAGAAGGTCAGGAGTCATGTTGCTGGAGCTACAGCTCATTACTGAGCTGTAAAAGTCTCAGGCTTTAGTGAGAGAATCACACATGACAATTTTCTCACCGATTTTCTGCAGGTGCCTCATACCTAGACAATAAAATAGGTCATTTTTCAGTCTTTTTGGAAATGACACATATATGTTTAAAAGTTTTCCTTTCCTGTTGTTCCTGCTCCTTGTGCTACATACTCCAATGTTTTTTCTGGTTATACAGTTTTAGGCCATTTTAAGTTTGAGTGCATGGTCACTTTTAATTAACTTCCTCAAAAAAGAAGTATCTGTAAAGTTTGATTCGTCTTAACTTTTAATGGAAGATAATATTCTCAGTTAAACAGATTATTAGTGACACCTATAGCTTTTTTGGAGACATGAGAGACCCTTGAATTGCAGAAACAACTGTCATTAAATAACTTTGTGCATAGAAATGTTGCTCACTGACATGGTGTGATTTCTCCTGCTGTGGTCGATCAGTTGTTCTGATCAGACGGGTCAATGTGTTTTTGTGGTGTGAAAGAGAGAGAGAGGGACTGTCAGCAGGGCAAAGACAGAGGTCCACACTTCGTACAACACTTAGTTTGACATCTTTCATGTTTTATCATTATGAGACTATGGCAGGCCGCCACAGTCTCTGAGATTAACAGTTGCAGCCCCAATGCAGGCGATGGAGCTGATTGTTTGAGTTGGCTCGGGATTGACAAGAACCCCTATGGTGACACCTCAGTGATTCCTTGGCATCAGCGCTGCTTCTCCGTCAATCTGATATGAAAACAACAAACAAAAAAACTTCCAGCAGGGGTCCATTACAGTTTTTTGTGCAGGAGCTTGAACGTTTGACCAAGACAGAAGTTTTTAACCAAACTCTAAAGTATCTGCCTGTTTTTGGCCTTGAGTGAATGGGGGAGAGAGGAAGTGCAGTTCCTGTCACAGCTAGTGCTTCTGCAATTGCTTCTGTCAGACTGTCGACTCGTCTGCTTTTCTGGTTGCCACAGTTTGACAGCATATGCATCAGTGTGTGTGTTCTTTTTAGCTTTCAGAATCGCAACACTCACAAGTAATTATGTTGTAATGGAAGCAATTTGGTGTGCCTATTCTAAAATGCAGATATTCACTGTAAGCAGTGCACAGAGTCACTTAAACTGCAATGAAATCATTTGACAAGTTGTTTGCATTTTAATGCTGCTGTGGCATTATCCCTGAAAGCTTTTTTAAGGGATTTATTATCATAACTTCCGAAACATTTCTTGCCAAACTTGAGTGAGCCGATGGTATTCCTCTTACCCTGCTTCCTTCTCTCTTTTGAGACGTCTCTTCCTCTCTCACTCTTTGTCCTGGTGCCCTCGAATCTCGTCCTCCGTTTACATCAGGTCGAGAGGCTCAGTGGGATGGGAGATACAGTCGGCGCGTTTCCCACACTTTTAACAGCGATGACAGGCTGCGTTATCTTCATGCTGCCTTGCCCCTGAGATGCTCACCACTGGGTTTTCCCGAGAAAGCGATTAGGATTATTTAAATGTCAATTTATTTTCTTTGGCCATTATCATACGCGCACTTCCTCCTCTGTCAGGAGCGAAAGTCTGGAGTAAAATGCAGATGTAATTTAAGTTGACAAATCTAGTTTAGTTTCAGGGCACTGTGGGAATGGAGCATAAGGTCTGGTTTTTGTCAGTTTTCTGTTTTTAGATGTCTCTCTCTCTCTCTGCCTCTGACTCTCTCTGTCTCTCTGTCTCTGCGTGGGGCCTCACCCTCTGTGATTGAGGCCAACGAGGTGCCACAGCAGCCTGACACTCGGCCAGTTCCGCTGGATGACATCTGTATTACCCTTACCTCTGACACTGCGCTGGCTCAGCTTAATTAAAAGTGCATGTGGAAATTTCAAATAAAAGTTGAAATAAAGCATTATACCCAAGTTCACACTTCACAAGCGCTATCTCAAAGTTCAGTTCACAGAGATTAAAATGAACCAGTTCGCATTCATTTCTTCTTTTAAATGAGCTGCTCTGAGCTGTTCTCCTTCAGTACATCTCCTCCCTACACATCCATCCCCAACCCCCAACCACTTCTACCTCCGAGACTAAATTAATTTCTGTAGAATTCTATTGATTCAGAGACAGAGATCACACCTAAAAGTCAAGAGAAATAAATGTATGTGTTTCACAACAGTATGTTGTGGAGTAGGAAAACTCTGCTTCAGTATAGTAATGGTTTATAGTAAAGGTAGATGCAATGGAAGTCTTATTTTTCATTTCTCATTCTCAGTCATCCAGGTCAAGGATGGCTTCAGAAGTTTTAGGAGTGTTCATAGGCAACTTGATTTGCTTGTGTTTCTTGAATGTCTTCAATGTCAATGTCTACAAGCAGCTTCACACACTGATATTCTTCTTTTGGTGTTGTTGGGCAGAAGGCAAACAGGTCTTTGGTGCAACATTACTGCCACCTTGTAATACATGAGTGATCTTAATGAATGTACAACGACAGGGATACGTTCAGTTTACTCTTCAAAAAAAATGTGCACATCCAGCAAATGTGCACTTTCAAACATTGATGCACCACAACAACTATCTTGTTTCTTCCTTTAAGTTAAACACTAGTGTTTGTATCTGTAACAAAAAAAAATCAAAAATGTCGTCTTCAGACTTCAAATTAGTCCTATGTTGTATTGTCTCTTTTGATTTTTCTTTTCTTGAAAGACCCAATTTAAATATGTTTTCCACATGGATGAAAGTAGATTCTGAGTGTTTCAGGATTCCCATCACATTTGTGTAAGATTCATACTGCGATTGGCTTCCAAGTCTGTCACAAAACTATTATTGTACACATCCATCTCAAACTAAGATCTGTGAACAAACATCGCTCTGCACAGTGAAGCTGAAACATCAGAGGAAAGAACATTTTCTGTATATATCGTTTCTTTGGTTGTAATGTCACTGTATTGGTAAAGAACCATAAAACTCAGGACTACATTATAAATTCTACAAGAATACAGACAGAAATATGAGTTTACATTTGAAACAGGGACAGAAGGAGCGAGAAATGGAGAAAAAGAGAAGGATGGATCATATTCTCAGTGTGGGAAAGTTTTTGAGGAGAAACAGTTTGCAGGTGCCTCTGGGTGAGGAAGGTATTCTGAGTGATGAAGGAAGTCTTTCTTTTAGACAGAGACAGTGCTTTGCTATCTGTGAGCCTCTAGAGTTCTCTGCCTCTGTGATTACAGAGGCGCTGGGAGGACATTATTAAGAAAAGGAGATATAAAGTCGGCCTCTTAAGACATAAGAATTAAAACTTTTGAATATAACCAGATTCTGACATTAAAAAAATATGATGGCAGGTTTATAAATCTCAAGTAAAAATTCAATTTATTCCTAAAAGCAATTATTAGATGAAGTTTTTTTTTGGAGTTGCAGTTTGGTGCCTGATGTTGAGTTGTTTGCCTTTTACACATTATAACAGATGAAAATCTCCACATGACGCATGTCTGTTCTCAGGCTCAAATCACCACTTTTAATTGTCTTCTCTCTAATGTTAGGAACAATTCTCCGTGTTTACCGAATGCTGTGGGCGCGCATTTTATGGATGCAGCTTGACTGGAAATTAAAATAACACTAGTCAACGTTTAGATTGCTGTTTTTATTGCCGTTCGCTTCTGTTCACCATCTGCTTCTTCGACAACTCTGCCGGCTTTATGGTTGCTGCTTTACTCAGCTGCGGGCGAGACCTGTCAGTCATTGAGATGACATCAAGATGACTGGTCCTGGGGCTGGATAAATATATGAAGCTGGAACTGACAATACATTTCAAAGTAAAATGTGGTAACAAGAAGTTCTAGAGAGATTGTATAGCAGGGATGTGCATGTCTTCTGCTGTTTTTCAAGATTAGACCTTGTCAGGTTGTTGGTGAAAGTAAATTCTTCTGTGGTTTCATCTTATTTGTAACCCTTCTAAATGATCCTACAGAATTAGATATGATATAAAAATGTACTTAGACTCTGCTGGCAGGAGAGAAGCCAAGTCAATTTCTATAGAAGTGTGTGACAAATTACTCTGCTTCTCAAATTCAATGTCAGTAATCATTTTCTTGAGGAGTTTATGGTCTCAATGGCTTGTTTCTTCTATGGTACAGCACAATGTTCGTTTTCTAAATTACGGTCCCATTCAGAGTAAAATAAATTAAAAGGTTTGTATTGGGGCAGGGATACTGTGTGATTGACAGCAAGTACCTTCCACTGGGAGCAGGTTGCAAGTATAAGTCGACGTGTATTGAAAGTTTACAAAAATAAAGACGGCACTTGAAGTCTACGATTCAAAACGGCAGTTTACAAACCATTTGGTGACGTCATGGTTTGCCACTTTCATCCAGCATAGTTTTAAATTGCTTTTGAAAAGCCAGTGGGCTGGATCACATTGTCTTTTGCACCATGTCCTTGCAACATTGTCCCTTGCTGTTATAGTTGCAATGTATATAAACATTTCTCTAAGACAGGGTTTCACCTTGGGAATTGCTAATGAAAATGCTCTTTCTGGCTTATTTACTACACAAGTTGGACAAAATGTTTCATTTCCTTGCAAAGAAAATGTAAGCCTATTGTTTTGAGATAGCAAAACGTTGGTATACCTTTATCCATCATAAAGGATGAGTGCTGACTGTGAATTTTCCAACCATGTGAGCTTTCACACACTTGGTAAAGCTGCTTTCAGTTCTAGGATGTCACCACAGTAATGGTTGTATTGCTAGAAAGTGTAAGACATAAATCAGCTGGTGGTGGGTGTGTCCATACAGCCAAGAGTACACAAATTGCCACCAAATGAGGAAGCTGCACCTCATCAAACTCCCACATGAAGACACAGCCATTAGAAAGAAATCCTTCAATTTTGACCTGTCCCTCTTATGCAGTGTAATTGTTCGTGTATGATTGATGGGCTTTGCAGAAGAGACCAACCATCTCTCTGTCTCATGGAGCCAACGATATAACACCCAGTCTTTGTCTGGGGTGAGAGGTCATATCTGCCGGAGCAATATTAAACTATATACAGGTCTTAAAGCTAATAATATGCACACCCTTAGGCCCAATTTTGTTAAGAGAGATGCAAAGATTAATCTTCGTCCCAGATCAGTTCAGTTTCACGACAGGGCTTGCAGGATTTTGCTGGTATGAGACAGGAAAAGCGTTTATGCGAGGAATAAGAAAACTACAATGAGGTCAGCCCCTGAATGTCAGTAATTCAGACGTCTTTTCGAGAGACACAAAATAGAAGTAGAAAGAGAGAGAGACCGAGTGAATGGAGAAGTAAAAAGCACAGCATCGGCAAGTTTTTCCCTCTTTGATGGTGCTGAAAAGGAAATGTTCTGGATAGACAATCCATGCCTCTGGCAAAATTCTTTCATTGTGTTTCATTTTTAAACCAGCGCTCTCTTCAGTCACTCTTTTCCCCCCCTTCTTCTAATTCTTCCTGCCTTATTCACATTCTTCTCCTTTCCTTCCATGCCTCACTCCACATTCTTTCTTTCGGGCTCTTGCCCTCCTTTGCTTGTCTTTTCTGTCTCCCTGTTTCATTTTAAACCAAGCCATTTTCCAACACCTCCCGTCCCCTACTTGTTTTCTGGCCTTTTCTCCATGGTTGCCATTCTCAAGCATTCAGACCACATTAAAATGTCCGCCAATATCTGACCAAACACCTGGCCTGTGCTAAGCTGCAGAGACCAATCCGTTAGCTCGCCCTTAAGCTGAATTCCTTTTCAGAGGCTCAGTACGGCCACAGCTTCAAGCATTTCCTCTGACAGCCAACTTCCTAAAGGTGGGTCAGATGCAGGAGGAATGGAGGGTTTGGAGTGTTTGTGCAGAGAAGGAAGGTAGAAGAGAATACATGAACAGTATTTGCAGACAGACGAGTTGCATTATCAATGTCTTTGAGCAGTGGTCTTGGCTGGATAAGGCCCGTAGTTAGCTTTAATCCAGTGGTGGCTGAGTGCACACGTCCTTGAAAAGCAAGACAGTGACCTGATTGAGATGCAGTGGCAGAAGAAGTTCGCTTACTGTGAAATTCTCAGAGCTGGAATGGAGAATAAGCAGATCTTGGACGGATTATGTCCAGATAATGGAATCATTTAGATCGAAAATGGAAGAGGACAGTTCAGCCATAATCACATCTTCTGTCTCTGTGTCTCTCTCTCTCTCTTTCTCTCTCTCTCTCTCTCTCTTTCTGCTTCCCTCTCTCCAAGCCTCTCATTTTCTTTCCACCGGTCTGTGGTATGCACAAACACACTCTCTCCCCTTCTCTGTTCCATGTTGTTATTATTTTCTGCAAATTCCTGATGTGGCAATGTGGAACGGAACCTGCATAGAAAGCAGTCTCCAATTAGGAGAGCTCTTTTCATGCCGAGGCACTGTGCTGCATATGAAAAGGAGGAGAATGCATGAATAAGGAGGAGGTAAGCTCAGTCCCTACCCACTGACAACATGCAAATTCTTGAACTTGCTCACTTTCATGCATGCAAGCAGGGAAGCACAGAAAATACACTTGCATGCAGATGCTTGCTCACCCCTTAAAATTTCAATCCCAACCTAAATGCCCACAGCATCCCTCACCAATTTCTTTTCACCTCCAAGGCTATTGGAATATAAAAACTCTGTATCGTTTGCAACAGAGAAGTTATAAAACATTAAAGGACTTTTTTTTCCAGAGGTATCCATAGAGCCTGTACTAGAGTGCAAATTAAACAGTTTATTTTGGTGAGTGTCTTCTGTAAAGCAGATACTCAGAGCCTGAGGTGAGATGGAATAATTTCTCTCTCAGGTACAGTAAAATCAGTGCTTTCTTTTTTTGCAAGAGCTGATGCAGTTTAGGTTCCTCTTCTGGGAACAGATGGTGGCAGCGGCGAAGCTTCAAATTGTTGCTGGAAATTACAGATCGTGATGATTGAAGATGTACTATACTCAAACTTCCCTCTCTTTTTATCTGCTGGTTTCTCTGTTTGTTCCTGTGTGTAAAGTTTAAATTAGAACACAACCTCCCCCCACGTATGTTTAAGTTAAATTAAGACTGATGTTTATCTGGCGACGTCCTTTCTTATTACTCTTATTGCTATAAAATCCTCTTTGCGTGGCACTTTGCATGGTTTCTCTGAGTCAGACAGGAATCATCTGTTAAACCTCCACAGGGCGTCTCTACATTGTCGAAATATACCAGCCAGTGAGGCGAGGCAAGGCAAAGGGGGATTTGGCTGTGTTCACCACTGCGGAGGAGCGGAGAGAGAGAAGCAAAGGGAGCCAGCTGGGAAAATACAATAATTCAGAATGTGCCAGAATCATTCTCAAAGGCCTCCTCTCTCCATAATTCCACCGGGTGAATGACAACAGTGTTTTCCCTCAAAACGGAGTAAATCACAACAGCAGCTTTATATGTTGTTATTTAAGGAATTAGTGCTGCAGAAATATAGATGAGCCTCTAGACAAAGGTGCAAATATATAAAAGTCTGCATCAATAGCAAATATCCATCCATCCCTCCATTCTCAATACCTGTATCTATATTTATACCACTCATACTGTCAGGGTCACAGGGGTGTTGGAGCCAGTCCCAGCTTGGAATGGGTGAGGTGGGATATTTATCATATGCAGGGACAAACAAAGAACCATTCACACCAAAGGTCAATTTCCAGCGTCCAATCAATCTGCATGTCTTTGGAAAGCTATGCAAGGACATATAACTCCACGTTGGCCAAACAGGAATTCGAACCGAGAATTTTCTTGCTGTGAGGCAACAGTGCTAACCAGCAAACCACCGTGCCGCCAACAGCAGACATCAGTAACAGAGAGCTGATCAGAAAACACTGAGGCTTTGTACTGAAATATGATAAAATTATGTATTAAACATAGAAGATTGGGTTTAAAGGCCTGTGACTAATATATAAAAATGGCTCTGGTCACTCTTTCTCAATTTATAGCTCAGAAGATGGAAACCATCAGCTGCCAGATCAGAAATGTGGAGAGGCTTTGAATGAGCGGTGGAAGTCTGCTGAAGATTTCAGGATAATTAGTTCTCATATTGAACCCGTGTCATGCATGAACAATTGGAAGAGAATGAGCTCATTCACATTATTCAATCACTTATTGAAAACAATGAGCCTTAAATGAGTTATCGATATTGAATGAGGATTGATATTGAATAAGGCTCATGCATGAGAAAATCATTTCTGGGTCCCATAGCAGGGTCACTTTAATGGCTTTCTGGGTTCCTCTTTGTGATAGTGATGAAACCTCCATGATTTATTGGTATGAAGCCTGACTACATCAACAGCATCTTATACTACTTTCACTGTAGCATAACATATCGTGGATGAATATTTTTAGAAGCAAACTGTAGGACAGACAGCTGAGAAGGGAGAGGATCTCTCATCAACATTACCTTTGCAACTGGGTCACAGATAGGCAAAAAGAAATAATACAGGAGAAAGAAACTGAGATAATTTTGGGTAGGGTATGAGATTCTTTTTGGAATGTGTCTGCATGTGAGGATAAGAGGTGCGAAGGAAAGGCTGGTGCGTCTCACTACATTTGACACTTCTTCCTGCCTCTGGCATCAGATAAGTCACCCTGCTCAGAATAAGTATTTTGAAATCTCTGGGCTTACGATAACTTCTGTCGGAGCTGCTTAGGTAGACTCGAAAGATTAATGTACCATTAAAAAGTGCTGATAGAAGTTGACTGAGCCCATTCGAGCTCTGCAGATCATTCAAAAATAGTCCATCTTTCAAAGAGCTTTTGTCCTTTTGTTTTTTGTGTGTTAAGTAAATCCTTAAGTTAATCCTTTGCAATAGAAGTAATAATCGTTTGTCAGTTTAATGATACCTGCACTGTGATGTCTTTTACCTTGGAGTTTCTAAAGTTAAGGTTTATATACCATAGACTGTATAAAGTTGGACAACTTCCTCCTGTTGTACAAAAATGTAGCTAAAATATATATAGAGGTGCTGCTATCTTGCACTTTTGGAGGTCATTTGGAGCTGCGGCATCGGGGTCCTGCCCATACTCACACTCCACCAATCTCAACTGTCAATCATGGAATTTTCACTCGGTTGTTAATAATGGCATTAAAACTAAATAACAAAATTTCTTATCGGAAAAATAACTATACTTATTTTATGTGTGCATTTGGTCTATGCTGCATTTGCTAACATGGAGGAGGTGGGGTTTATGAGCTCTACTGCAGTCAGCCACCAGCCTTTCGGGGAGCTGTCTTGTCGTCCATCTTGATGAACAGTCTTTTATACAGGGGGTATATACAGGGACATTTTTTTCTGTGGCTGCTTATTGTGGCCACCAAGCTTTTCTCCTTTAGGTAAATGTAATATATTGTGTGGTCTTCATGTGGGTTAGGATAAGAAATGTATAATGTTTTAATTTTTCTTAGACAAATGAGTAGTTGTAATCCCTGTGATAAAATGTCAAGTTTAGGGAGCCTATACCTTTTTTAGATGATGCTGGTTGTTGAGCTGTGATATAAAATCCCATTTTCACAGGTAGGCTCGCCCCTCTCTGCGAGAAAACAGATTAATCCTGGAAGGCAAGTTGAATTGGAGACTACAGCCAGAGCAAAATATAACAAATGTCTTAAATCTTCTTGCATCAACTCTTATGATAAAATAGATACATAAAAAAGAAATAAAGTCAACAACTAACCCCTTCAAGTGACAACATGACACTGGCTATTATTATCCTGCTTTATTTTGCCTGCAGGACATTGTTTTGTTGACTCACTCCGTATTACAAAGCTATTTGGACAACTACATGTATGCAGACAATGCAATAAGTACACATAATAGAATAAGCGCACACATACTTGATCACAGTGCAAGGCAGAGGGGAGTTCATTTTATATGTGTCAAGATAACAGCAGCAACTCTCTTTAAACTTTGCCAGCCTCGCTGAAGTGAAATAATGGCTAATCTCTGTGTAGCACTGCGAGGAACACACCCAGGGAGGGCTGTCAGAAAGGTTCAGTGTGTGTGTGTGTGTGTGTGTGTGTGTGTGTGTGTGTGTGTGTGTGTGTGTGTGTGTGTGTGTGTGTGTGTGTGTGTGTGTGTGTGTGTGTGTGTGTGTGTGTGTGTGTGTGTGTGTGTGTCGGAATCTGTGTAAATCACCAGTGGTATTAGAGAGCGTCCTGCAGTGTTTCTGTCTGGCTAATAAAATAACCTGAGGCTGCTTTCGAGCCACCAGCAGTGAGACGCCACCTAGCTCCTTAATGTGCAACCCCTCCCCTCCGCTTCACCATGACCTGACTCTCCATCAAAGCTCGCTGACCCATGAAGTGGACATTTGCATGCAGGCTTCAGTGTTTGTCACCTGCATCATAGCGTTAACATGTGTACCTCTAGTAAATGTACAGTGCAGCCTCTTTATACATGAACTCCAGTAAGAGACTGTTTAATAAAGAAGAAAGATAATAATAGTTTTGCCATCATCAAGTGCTCATTGCATCTCTGTTGTTTTAGGATTTCTATTCTTTAATAAAGACGCAGCTTTGAAAAGGCAGAACACATCGTCCCACCATTTCTTGATGTAGCAAAATTCAATCTTGGTATGAATAAATTCTGCCCACACAATTTAGTGCAGATGCAAATATAGCACGTGGGAACAAAAGCAGGTGCAGTAGATATATGGAGAGGACAAAAGAAGAGGAGATGTTATCAGTGATCTCTCTGCAGAGGAGAACAGCTTGTCTCTCTTATCTCTCACACCCTTCATATCAGCTTTGGTCACTTGGCAGCCAAATGCTAGATGAGCCTGGACAGACAGAATCTTAAATGTACAGAAACTGAACATAATCCTAGCTCTATCATATACCAATCCTATGGTTTCTTTACTGCCTATTTTAAAATAAATGGATATTTCCATCACTGAGAGTTGTAGCACTCAAGTCCAGAACTCGGCCTTGAGTCGGACCCAAGTCCTGATTTCCTGGACTTGTGACTCAGCTTGGATTGTGAGTTAATTACTCAAGGGATGACTGCATTTTGACTCAGAAGTTGGAGACTCAGTTTTATGTATTCGGCCCAGATAATATGGCATAAAATATTGACAACTATATTACTCCTGTGACATTATTCAATTTCATGCAAGGGCAGACAGAAGTCGGAGTTAAACTCAAACCCATAACCATGCCATTGTCTGGATTTTGACCATTCCATTAGCGTTGTATTAGCATACAAGTTGTTGGGTTATAGGCTAGGCTGCAGTTTCCAGGAGACGTTTGTTGAATCTGTTCCCCTGCTGGGCTCAGCCTGTCAGCTGCACTGTCAGTCCAACACAGACACTAACATGCCCCGAGCAGAAGGAATATTTCAGATAGTGCTCCAGAAGTCTTTTTTTCTGTATTAAGTCAACAACAACAAAATCACATCAACATTTCTTACTGCCTTGTGATTTAAACTAGAGCAAAGAACTTTACCTGCATGTGCAGCACGATTTGTCAGTGGGACAAAGCCCTTCTCCCCTTTTTAAGATGAAATGTTTTCAAGTGAAAACTGTGTTTGTTTTCCTCAGTGTTTTATCTGACTTGAATAGCACGACATAGAGGAAAATCCTTGAGCTGGGGAAAGCCAAGGGCTGCCTCACTGCCTGACAAAGGCTAGTAACTGTCAACTTAAATATCATACAACTTCTGAAGGAGAGGCTTAAAGTCTGAGAAAGGAGGCACGCGTACACACACAGAGGGCACACCAGGTAGTATTTCAGATTCAAAATGGGCAATATGCATACTGTTATACATTTAATATTTTAGGAAAGTATTGGATTATTTAGCTTTACATATAAAATTTTATACTAACAATTAAATTCCAAGTCTCAATTAAAAAGGATTTGATCAAAATCTGTATCGAATAGTTTTTGTTTCAAAGTTTCTTTTTGAGCAGTCAAATGCAAATCATTTTAAATTAAATGGCAAAAAAAGAAAAGAAATGATGCTAATGAGAGCACAGGTGAAAATTCATATCTGCTAACAGACGACACATTATCCAATCCTGAAAGATTTTCTTTGTTTAGTGTAGTATTTCAGCACAGAACACCCAGATGCATCAGTCTCATACTTATTTTATGCTCTGGGCAAACTGAGGTTTGTGAATATTTCAGTGTCCTATTACACTCCAAAGCTGGATTTGTCAGGTTCTCTGAGTCAGACAGTTTCAGGCTCAAACTTTCTGAGTTTCACGCTGCAATTTACCCACTACTCTTCAATGTCCCCGGAGCTCTCAATTCCCTGTCTTCCTCCTGATTCACACCATTTTCTGTCTGGGCCTTGAAGGCAGCAAGAACCCAAGTTTGACAAAGGATGGAAGTGACTAAAGCTTTCTCTCCTCAGTCTCCTCTTCCTCACTCACCTCTTCCACTGTTTTCTGACACATTCTCCTTTTTGATCTTAGCTTCACCCCACTCTTCTGCCCTGGCATCATTTTCTAATTGTCTCATTGTACCTTGCCTTCCCCCTTTATGCTGTCCCCTCTTTGGTTCTTACTTCCACTCAATAGCTCTTGTTCTCTCTTTCTTCATCCATCTCTTGCTCTCAGACTGTCCTTCACGGACAATTTACCAAGAGTGGCATTCATTCACCTTTCAGCTCTTGAGCTTTCAACACAGTTTTTATCCCAAAAATCCCAAAAGTTGAAGAGCTAAAGACAGAGAGCAGAAAGAGAGAGATGACTAGTAAGAGAGAATAAAATTGTAGGTTGAAAACAAATCCCCATCATATTCTGCAGCCTGGACTGCAGACATGGACATTCACAGAAAACACCAGTTACCATAATGTGCACTTCTGACTGAGTTTGAGTTTGTCTGCCTGTGTAAATATTTTTCTCCCATCATATCACACTCTGAGACACAAGTCCGCTCCTGTCATTCAAACTCAGTGTAAAAGACAGACTGAACTAAAAACAAGTTCCCCTGCAGGCATTTTCTTAACAACCAAGAAAGTGCAGGAATTTTTCTGCTGGAAAACATTGTGAAGATTTTCTATATTTCTTTCCAACCACTCTGTAGAAGGAAAAAGTTGTAAAGTTTACGAAAATCTAGTCATTTTTGCAGTATTGTGTAAAGTGAGTTAGCAGGCAGTAGGCCTGGAATTCCCAGTTATTGTCAATACTTCTCTCTTTAGATAGAGATAAGTATATATTTATTTAGCAATTCTTTAATTAATCAATAAAATATCCAACAAGCGAAAACATCCATTTTAAGTTCACAGAGCTCAACTTCACGTGTTTAGATTGCTTCTTTTGTCAGACCATCAGTCTGAAATATTCATCATCTGTGAATATAAATCAGAAAATCTCCAAATCCCTGCATCTGAGGCGTTGCACCAATTAAATGTTTGGCTCAATAAATTACTTGCACCTAGAATTTATATGAAATATATGAATTTAAATTAAATATGATGGAAAGAAAAAAGAAGTAGTTGGTTTTCCAGTAGTTGAACACACACAGTATTGCCAGCTGAAGCTACGGACTCTTTGCAGCACAGACTTGCATGACTGCATGTCAGGTTCAATCATATGTAAACAATTATGCAAATGTTTCCCGATCTATTTAATGCATCAGCATGTTTTCACTGACAACTGCTTAGCAGGATAACCAATCACAGCGCACGCCAACCTGAGGCTTCAAATAAATATTTATGGAGGTACCTGTGGCCCAGGGAGATCCACATTATACAGACCTGTCAGACGTAGACTTTCCCACTTTGTGTCCTTAAGCCAGCAATCATATAAACCAACGTCTCTGTGATAAGGTATCCCAGGATTTCCACAGTGATTGTACATAACAATAAAGTGAAATGTTGTTTGTATCATAGTTCCTCTGCAAGAAATTGGGATTACTATCATTCTTCTCAGACTATGTTAATAAGCTGCCGTAAGTTGTTCCATTTTCCACATACAGCTAAATTTAAGCTGATGTTCGGAGGCTGCAGGCAAAGAGCTGTACAATCAAATGAAACCAAAGGAAGGGAAAGATATAACTAGGTGGGACAAGAGAAGTCGAGACAAGACAGGGTGAGGCATAAGGGGGAGGGGGGGGAAAGGACAGAAGCAGCGATACAGGATGAGGAAAGACAAAGGGAGAGGCATGTTAAGGTCATGCTGAGGTAAGATAGAGGTGAAGTAAACATCTTGTTCTAGTCTTTGTACTGATTTTACACATTAATAATAATATTAATCAACGTTATTACTTTGTTAATCACATTGATTTGGTATTATACAGTTTTGGCTAATAACAGCTGTAATGTCTTCAGAATAAATTAGTGTGGATGTGTTAAATATCCTCCCGTGCATGGTCCAGTCGAGCAATAAGAGTTCTCTAACCAAATTGTATTATCACAGCTTTACAGAGTTATCAGGTCATTACCTAATTATGTCCCCACTTGATTACCTTCTCTTATCTTTTCCCCTTCCCCTTCTGTTCTCCTCTTTTGCAGCTGCTGATGTTTAGTGAAATGTATTCTGTTTTGTAGGACAACATCCTCACTCACTTTCTCATAGATAATCAATTACATATACCCGCACAAACCTGCATCAATCATGTGTCGTTGGCCCAGTGAGTTTTGGGGTCATGGTGCTTCTCTCTGACGACTCCTCAAACTTGGCCCTGATGAAATCAGAAAAAAACATATTTATAACAATGTCCTTGCATAATTAATTGTTGTGGTAGAGCTTGACCGTTGCACTTATTATCGTTGAGACTCAATAGAGGTTTTGGGCCTAAAAACAGAACACAGACTGAGGAAGAAGTTCAGCATTTTAATTGTAGATTTTACATAGAAGTGTTTTGGGGATTTGGACAGAGTAGCTTAGAGAGCAGAATAGGCACCTGTACAGAAAATCAGGCCAAGGAGGTTTGTTGAGGGTGGGAGCAGGTAGCCAGGCCATTGCAGGCAGTATAGAGTGAAACAAGCAGCAGAGGTATTAACTGGAGAGGAGAGGCTTTGGCAAAACAATCATGAGCTTATGGTGACCGGCTAACGAGGCAGCCAGTGGAGATTGACTTGAAGCACAGACAAACGAGCATTGAACTAAGTCCCCCCAAAAATCTGACAAGCATATACTAAGTTAGAATTGCAAAGGGGGTTGACCAAGACACAGATCAATAGACAATCTTGTGAAGAGTGGAGTGATGATGAGGCCTGCAATGTTGATGATCAGGAGCAAGGGTACAGAAAATATACCAGAAAACACAGAGACAAACACAGACGTACAGGAAACACAACCCTGTGGGCTGTGTTGCTAGGGGAAATGACACTTGGCATAGATAACCCACAGTAAAATGGCCAGCAGACAACCTTTATGAAGAGACGCAAATTGTAAAAGCAAAACCTGGTCATCTACTGCAGCCGGACCTGCAGTGAAGTAATTCTTTAACCATGGATCTTTAGGTTAACCTAAATAAATAATGTGTAGCATCCTTTGCAAAGGTTCACAAGCCACAAGAGAGGAATGAGCATTAACTGTGTTGACAGTCATGTGGATGGAGGTCTGGGTGGTGGATCTAAAGATGGCCAATGAAACTGGCTTTTAGTGTTATGAGAGAGATTGTGTGATACTGATTACATATGGCTACTGATACTGCACTTGCTATGGAGCTCTTCTTTTTAGAGAAGTTCGCGCACGTGCTCAAATCTGCTGGGTGTTTATGTAGATACTTCTGTGTCCACAGCAAAGTTTGTCCAAGACAGATGTTGTCAATGCATCTAGGTTAGAACTTATTTGGTCCTCAAGGAACCCTGTAATGTTTTCATGCCCAGGAACTCCAGTCAATAAGAACACACACCTTCAAAACCAAACATTACCTTCTGTTGCCCTTGATCTACCATTTATTGACAACACTCAGAAGATTTCAGGTATCAGTGCAACAGGTTTGAAATTGATGGCTTGGTTTTCATTAGTCTCCAAAACAACCACTGAGAATTCACTGAACTCTGCAGGTGGATGATCGACCAATCAGCCGAATGTCTGGAGTGGTTTCTGATGGGACTTTCCAACTGTCTATGCAAAGTTGTAAACAGTCTTTGTAGAAGCAAATTGGACTGTTATTAGATATAATGATGTTTTTCTTATACAACAGTACAGACATCACAAACTGAAGTGTTTTTGATTCATGAGGGTTCCATCGAGCTGAGTAATCTTTTTCACTTGAGCTCCATTTAAATGGATAATGTAGCTCCCATGCAAGGTCACAGGTATTTTACTCATTCAAGCAGCATTTACATAATCACCCTACAGACCACTTATTTTTGTAATAATTTACTTTTTATATTTCTTAACTTCTCTGATTTATTTTCGATTTTATTTTTGATCGTTTCCTGTATTTAGATATATCACTTTTTGTTAAAAATATTCTATAAGGAGCCACTTCGTAAAACACAGTTGGATATCGTATTCTGCTGGAGCATGAGTCATTTTATCACCTTTATAATAGAGTTAGTAGGGTGCTGCATGCCGGCAGGAGATGCCATATTGTGTTATGGATTTTGCCTTTAGGAGAGGATGTGAAACATGGTGTCACTTTATACAAGTGTCCTTGTATGTCATGGGTTTGAAGTTATGGCAGGTGGGGTGCTTCATTTCTCTTGCTGAGCTGTTGTCTGCTTTGGACTCACACTGACTGACACGCACTCTTCCCCACTCCTCTTTTTGCCTCTACGTTTTGAAGTGTCAACCCCAATGATGTTCTTTTTGCTAATTTTTCTGACTTGGCACATCACTCCTCACTGCTCCTCTCTAAAGGTTACCTTAGGTTTCCCCTGCAGTGAATCCACCTTGTGTGCATGTTGATGTGTGTCTGTGTGACTGTGTCACCTTCTCTCGCTTCTTTTTTTTTGCTAATTAAGCAAGAAAGTTTTTGCAGTGTTTGCTTGTCCTATGGCTCATGAATCAGAACTGTCCTGCCCCGGTAAGTCCTCCCAGTGGATGGGTGGCTTATTTTAGAATATAGGTCTCAGTAAATATTAAAATATGATTAATGTGAAGGGATATTGAAATTTGATTAGCATTTTTAGAGTGGGATGAGTGGTTATCTTATCAAAATGACTGATGATGTTCATAAAACACATTGCAGATGTTGAATGTACCTGTAACAAGAATTTTTTTTAAACCAGCATAGCCCAGTATATTGTTGCAATCTCTAAAATTAGAAATATGCAGGGTACATGTTACACCATTGAAAAAGTATTTGGGCTATGTGGAAGAAAAACAAACTGACATTATTGGAAGAGAGTCATGATATCAAAAGAATAAAGTAGTATTTAAACTTTTTCCTCATAATATTACAACATAATTCTCCAAAATCCAGATTTTTTTTGTTCCCTTTTAATTGGCCCTGATACCCTGTTATACTAAATAATCCAGTGGCAAAATATAGCGCTGGCATAATGAGGGTTAAAATGGATTTCCTCAGACTGAGTGATATCCAAATGTCAAACATCTGCTGGGACAAGTTTTCAAAGAAAGCAATTTAAGCACCACAAATCCAAGCTTTTCTCTCTAAGTGTTTTTTTCCCTGCATCCCCAATATTCCTCTCTCTCTCTAGTTCTGGCGTCCCAATCTCCCTCTAATAAAGGTGCTAACAACCTAAATACCACTAATGGGTTTCTGCACCCCAGACAAGTGATATGGGCCGTTATTGACTTAGCATACACACGGCAATCCCAGTGATGTAAGGAAAACGTAATTGAAAATGAAACAGTCTGCAGAGAGATTGAGAGCACCTCAGCTCTCAAACAGACATCCGCACTTGTGAGGGCATGCACTCACACACACACAGACACAGACACACACTCAGTGCTAATTCCGACAATGTATTTCTAATGGCACCACCCAGACTGACTAGGTAATTGTGATGTATTAGCATGCCGGGGCTGAGATTAGATTACAGATGACAGGGGTGTATTGGTGTGTGTGTGTGTGTGTGTGTGTGTGTGTGTGTGTGTGTGTGTCACTTTGCAACCTCCTGCACTTCTGATTGGCCTCTGGTGAAAGAAAAGGTATCGACTCTTCTTGCTTTTATTCTAAACCATGATTAATCTTGCAGTGCCATGCTGAGTCACTTCTCAGTTAGGGAGTCTCACAGGGTCTCGAGCCTGTGTACAAATTGGGCTACACAGCTCAGTGTGGTTAGGATCTCTGCCTGCAGGGAGCAGTAAAAGTCAGAAGAGAAGGTACAAAGTTACAGGTAACTGTGAGAAGGTTGCTGTTATATGTCTCCCCTGCTGCTTTGCACAAAAATTATTTTGTTCCCTTCTCCCATAATTACTAAGATAAGTGAATGGGATTAACAGCTAAAATGGACGGTATGCTAGGGGTAAAAACTAACATAGAACTTGTTTTGTTTGGCTTGTACTTTTTAGTTTGACCCATGTCCTATCCACTAATTTGGAGGAGGCAGGGTTTATGGCCTATACTTCAGCCAGCCAACAGGATGCGATCAAGATGCTTTGGCTTCACTTTTTGGGAAACTGTCATGTCCTCCGTCTTTATGTAAAGTCTGTGGTTTGATGTAAGGGAAATGGACAAAAACAGAGCACCAGAAAATCAACTAATCAGCTCAGGAACATCGTTTGTATTTCAAATAGCTTGAAGAAAAAAATACTGTGTGAAGCCACTGCTGAAGTAGAAAGAATGACATATTTCCAGGTTATGGCTTCTTTGGGATAGAGGATGTGGTTGATCTCTGGTATCAATACTGCCTATCCTATCTTAGCAACATGTTACATCCTCTATTTCCTCCCACTACACAATACAACAGGTTGTCTTATTCTGCCTAAAGCCAGCAAAGAGAGTTGGCAGAGAAGTTTAGATTTGGAAAACAACCTCTGATCTCAGGGGTTAGAGTATCTAATGTTTGTCAGCAGATCAGCATAAAGACAAAGTTGTAAACAGTCTTCTAGTCCTGTCGCTTATCCTTTCACGTTTCTTCTTTCTCTCTTTTCTACTCGTGTACCCAGTGAGAGGTAATTTTTGCTATTAGGTACCCATCTACCATTCATAATTGGGCTGCCATTCGAGCTGAGGGAAGCAGGTTGCGCTTGCAGCGGGGAAACAGTCTGCGAAAGTGGGTTATTATTGAATAAATGATTTTCATTTTCAGCGACATAAAGTGAAGGCAAGCAGACAGCAACAACGTATGGGATATACACACACATATGCTGTCGTATACAAAATATAATGAATAGTGTGTGAACAGTAACAGGGTTTTTGGTTCATCTTACAAGGTTTTTGATTTAATGGGTACAAAGAAAGCTGTGTACTGAGGTAATCCAATAACAGTAGACACAATAGTCCATGTAGCTTCATACACTCACTTGTGTGCGTGCACACACATTAACCTCATAAAATGTCAGTTATCGATAGGCATTGTCAAACATTTCTATGTGACTATTTACAATCTCTGTATCATGTTGTCGTCATGTAGTGAAAACTGCAATAGGTGTGATTCAAAACCCAGAGATCTGCACATAATTCACAAACAGGGCACTAAATTATCCAACAGTGTTCTGAAAATGCCAGAGCAGCGTTTCCTTCTTGTTTATCCCTGGAGGAGTGGGCAGCCTTTTCACTTTGAACACATAAGTCTTCGTGCTAATATGCTGGCACACTGGCTACTATTTATCATTTAACCGTGCAACTAACCCTGACTGGACGGCAACACGGTTTTGCTTAGTCAGGCCAGAAACTTTTGACATGGCGGATCAGACCATTTCGGCTGCAAAACGATTCGACTTGTCAAAAACAAACTTCATTGACAATGTCTCGGTTCCATCAATCGTCCCAGAAAGAAATGAATGTAGGGCAGCATGCACAATACTCTGGAACAAGCTCACCAAATAGGAATGCAGTATTTTATTGGCATTTAAGGCCATTTTAAGGATGATATAGGCAGAGAGTATGTGGAAAGACATGCAGCGCAGGGTCTGAACCAAACCTATGGCTCCTGCTGGAGGCCTGCCTCTGCTTGTGGTGCTTACGCTACTAAGTAAACTAGTGGGAGCCCCAGAATGCTTTAGGTTTTAATGTTATCAATAAGACGTGTGCTTTTCTTCCTATGAAACGTGAAAATGTCTGCTGTGAAGAAATTGAAGAAGCATTTGCATTTTTCAAGGGCTCATACATAAATGTGGGTAGGTGTATAAGTGAGGGTGCAAAGGGGTCAAGGTGAGAGGTCATAAGCTTCCAAAACATTGTATTCAATCCGAGAAGTGTTTAGATGTTAAATGTCAATAAACAGCAACTCGATCCATGGAACAGGAGCATAATAGGTCACTGAATAACCAAGCAGACATCGTCAAAAGAAATTGCATCTGTCACGTTTCCTGCACGTCACAGTTCACACTCTCCATCTCAACTCCAAAACTGCCACAATTTCTCTGAAAGCAATGATTAACACGCGTGATTATAGGTCAGCTGGGATCCAGACAGGTATCAACAATATCGACCACACACATCTGAGAGCTGTGGCAGTTACAACGGGACCTGAGTAAGGTCTTGAATACTGGGAACCTGTAGTTTGGAGTTGAAACAGTCGATTTGTTGAATGACAGAAAATTATTTGTTTTGGAGACCAAAGGCAGTAATCATTATTTGCAGCCGTACAGTCGTAACCACCTGCTGCAGAGCTGACGTGCCTCTGTGAGGTATCAGCTGAAGCATATATTGCTTTATAATCATTGTAACAATTATTACCATTATGTGCTTATTATTGTTTGACAAATAATAATATCAGTTCTTGCAGGATAGTTATTTTACACAGAAAAATATTTCCTCTCATGCATATCTGATTTGTCAGCTGCTGCTGACTGGTGGTGGTTAATTATTTTCTTCTTTTTGTGATGCATCACCTTGCTGTGCAAATCACGCAGTGTAATCACTGAGCCGTACCATTTATACATAAAAAATACAACTATTAATTCAGCATGATCAACATCTACACTGTAAATTACCCAAAACAAAATTATAGTACTTGAGTGACAAAAATCTACCGACATACAGTATCTTGTTCTGTTAAAACATAACAATCATCATTATCATCTTTAAAATGTGAGTGGAGCGCCTCAATCAGTTGGAGGAATACGTGAGTAGGTTTCTATTACAGAATTAAATACCTTAATGATAAAAAACTGAGTGAGAAAACAATAGCAAGATCAATAAGACAACACATAATTGCCGTCTCAGTCTGTTATGCTCATTAACTTGTGATTTGCTGCTGCATTTCTACTCAGCTTTATGGTTGTTCATTTAATTATTATGGATAGAGACCCATTATACTACAGAAAACAAAGGAACTGTGCTAATTACAGTGTGTTTGCTTATGTGTATTATTGGTTTTGTTGTTGTCACTGCATAAAGGGATCTGCTCTGATGTGAACATTTTCTTATTTGCACAGCTCACAGGCCTCTTGAGTGGTGACGGTGCCGGTGCATACAAAGCAATCAATGACAGGAGACAAGACAATTGTTGTTTCACAGTTTCTTCTATATAATTTCCGTTATTTTGTTAAAGGGAGGTGGATGCCAGATCTGTTTTTCAAGTTTGTGTGCGGCTCCGTTCACCTCTCCCCTGTGTGTGTCTGCGTTACATGAATCTTACTTTATCTACACACTTATATTTAATTCAGTCTAGTCAATATAAGAATGATCAATCAGGGATAATGTGCTGCATTCTGACATCAGGCTTCGCCAGACGTCTGTAATTCATTCTACCATAAGGAGACGCTCAGCAGGGCTTTCTCAGCTTGATGGCTCCCTCCTCCTTTTCCTGCCCATCTGTTTTCACGGATAAATCCTCCCCTGCCAGGCTCCGTCACCATGAGGAATTCATAAAGAGCTGACCCACACATATGGCCACTTCATTCGATGGCCATCTCAACCGCTCCGAGCATGAATAAGTTGTGGATCTTTGCTCACCACATCGTTCTGAGGTGATTAGGTGTAACTTGATGGCTGCACTTGCGTTTGGCACTGACATAAGCTACGACTTGCAGACATAAACTATGTCTTATAGTTGTAGACCGTGAACAAATGCTTTTCTCCACGCCATCTTAAATGCAGTGAACTGTACAGTATGAAACATCTGGATCAGGTCTGTGGATTTGTCAAATCTCAGATCACATCTTACACACAGCTGGTACCGTTTCTAAAAGCTCGGAGCAGCAGCTGATTCACATGTATTCAGGGATTAAATGATAGACTCATTGTTATTGTAGATCTTGACACTTTGAAAGCTTACTTTTAAAAAACAAAATGAAATATCTGAATTATTCTAATTAAGACAAAACCTATATCAAATTTTGCAAGAGCCAAAGGGAAAGGTATCTTAAGCTCTGCATCTCTAACTCTACATTCTATATATTTATTTTCCTTCCTTCAGTGGAGGTTGTTTATGCTATTTTTTCAATAACTCTGTGTCTTGTTTGTGTCTCTGTAGAGACTGGTTTAGATTTGACCTTGAATGCATGCGCCTGGTCCTGGAGGCCACTATGGTGCCGGTCCTTTAGAAACAGGCCGAAGGGTAAGCACTTGAAATAGACAACCTTAAAGGTCACGAACAGACCGAGCAGGCCTTCTTTTTCCTATGTCCATTCATCTCAAACCAGATGGACTGAAATAGGTTTTATATAACTTCTTATTTGATGGCTGATGCAACAAAGTGTTGTTGGAGATTGCAGGTCATGCAACACAAGAAACTGGTCAACCTAGATCTCTACAGGGGGTCAATCCCTAAAAGCTGGTATTTTGAAATGGATAGTGCATCAGCACATATTTCTCTCTAAAAGGGTTTAGTGATTAAATCCCCTTGTTCAAACTGCATGGACATGGACTCCCTATGAAGTGTATATGTTTTTGGCTCAAAGACAACCCTTTGATTGATATCAGAATATTAGAATATATCAGAGACAGGGGGTGCAGGTTCAGTCCTCAATGGGTCTGCATGGGTTGAACACACCAAAGAAACAGCAAAGTCAAGTATTAGTACAGTGGTATTACACCTCAACACCTGATGTGAACATGAAATCTCAAGAGCTTCTTCAGGGAATTTAATCAAATCTTGTCCAAATGTTCAGCTGGACTCAATGGGACCTCAGAAAATGCATTTTTATCTTAAGAACCTGATATTCAAGGACAACTTGAGGGCAGTTTTTAAGATTATATATTATATTATAGTATTTACTACTGCATCTGCAGTATTGGAGTATTAGATGTGGGTGGTGTTAAAGTTTCACATGTTTATATATATTATTATACTATTTGTGGGGGAGGACATGTTTCCCTTTTTACATGTTTGTCTCAGCTGTATTCCTCCCTCCTGGTTTACTTATGAGTTACGTGGAAACGAAATTCGCGGCCGTCTGGGGCTCTGCTTCAATGCATCAAACCTAGCCGGGCATGCACCAGATAGTTAGACGTCAATTTAGATGTGAGGAATCTCCGTCACTCTCGGAACGCTGCCATCATAGGAATCTGACCTTGTGGGTGTCACAGCAGCTCAATCACGCTGTCTTGCTTCCTTTCCTCTGCTTCCTCCTGCAGCCTGACAGGGAACAGGAACGGAATCTCCGCCCCGCCCCCCACCCTCCTAAAATCCTTCAGTCGTGTTGCTGCTCTTTCTGTCATCACATCCAAAAGAGTGTGTGTGTGTGTGTGTGTGTGTGTGTGTGTGTGTGTGTGTGTGTGTGTGTGTGTGTGTGTGTGTGTGTCTGGAGGAAATTCTTTCAGTGATTAACAGAACAACCACCCAGACGTCACCGTGCGATTATTGGCCTCTCTGCCATGTCTGCTCATCTTTTCTTCACTGCCACATACTCTGTCAGGTCTGTGTGGCACAAGTCAACTATACTTAGGTTCTGGATGCAGCAGAGGGGGGTAGACGGTGATTGATTGATCCGTCCTTAATATGACAGCCATTATGTTTGGTCTGACAGCTCAGTATTAAAAGGAATGGATAGAGTGGGGTCTGAAGCAGTGGGGTTCTGTTACTTATTTAATTTAGGCCTCTTCGCTTATCTTCACTTCTCTTTTCTTCATTTATATATTTAGCTGAATCCATGGTCCAGCAGATGTTACAGAATGTTCCTGACAGAGTTTGTGCTTCGTGTGGAGGATCAATATGATTCAACGCAGACCTCAGTTGCTAAGGTTGTTCTGTCACATTGTGAGGAAAGTATTTGTACCACTGAGACTAACAAGGTAAAGGGAGCAGAGGTGTTGCATGTGTTGCTGTGGCAGTCGCTAACACTCTCCACATTCAATAATACCTGAGACAGAGGCTGAAACAGACCCTCAGTGACTCAGCTTGATTTACACATGAGCCAGCCTGAGCTCATTGCCGTGTTTCTATTAGAGAAACTTCTGGTACTAACTCAGCTCCATCAGTCTCAATGAAGGGCAGTTGCAATGTGCATGTTAGTGTAGTTCTGTGTGAAGCGTTTTTGAGCTGATTAAAAACACTTTTATGTTTTTAAGACAATAAATATCCACTTTTTAAAAGCAAAAGAGGAATAATGGAATCTTAAAAGCTACAGTTGATAAATGTTTCACTCATTCAGCAGTCGAACACACTGGTGATGTTATTTCTAAGTTTTCTAAATTCTGTTTGTGGTTTCTTTTGCTTTAGTCCCGTTCATCCTAAACCAGCTCCACCCTTAGTGAGTCTTAATTCTGCATGGAGCAAATCATAGCTGGAAAAATAGGCGTCAGTCCAGATGCTACTGACAGTGATATGTATGTTCTTTTTAAAACTGCAGCATTGTCACTACATTATTGAAAACCATTCATAAATGCATTGATTTGAACATGTAGCAGTGTATTGCATTCATTTCATTTACTTTGTCATGTGGAGTTTTTGCATAATGCACGGCAGCTCATCGGAACATGAGTGAAATACAGTACAAATCATCAAAACACCCAAGGAAGGGAGATCTGTTGTGAGATTAGGCTTCATCCCATCAGAATGAAGACTTTTTATGTTGGTTTTTGCTCTGTCAGGATGTGTCTGTCCATATTATTGCAAAAGGGTTAGTTATCGTCCTTAAAATATTATTTTAGATACGTTTTTTTGAGACAGACATTGTCAAGGACAAAAAGCTGAACAAATGCCCTGTTTGAACAGCACAGGCTAAAAGCTTGACTCATGTTTTTTTGTAGAAAAAATAAAATACAAGCTCTGCATGCAAAAAAAAAACTGCAATGTAAGTACCTTTCAACATAAATTAAAAGTTGCTATACTTGCCCAGTTAGGAAAATTAGCAGTGATATTAAAGAGACCTGACCTCGGCTGGTGCTAATTGATGTTGTTTTATTCATTCCTCTCTCTGTAATACACTCAACCACACTCTCTGATGAAAAATACCACTGGCAAGAAGCCCGGCCATAGCATAAATTCAATCTGTTGAAAAACCTATTAAGAGTGATCTCTGTGGTCCTTTCTAATTGTCAGTGGTGTTTGTGCGGATGGCCACCAGATTTGCTCTGTGATGAATTTGTGTTTTAGGTAATTGTCTGTGTTTTGTGATTTTCACACAGCGCTGGGACCTTGCCACCTTGGCAATGCTACATACATGGTTGATTAATTCATCTCTTGTGCCTTGTGTTTCAGCTGTCATGGTTGCTAATGTGCTTTTGTTAACATACCAACAGTAGTACAGTGAATTTAAAATAGATGAGGCTGCGCAAAGATGGATTCTCAGAAGGAGAGAAAGAAAAATACATGTAATACAGTAACTACAGTAGATTGGAGGTAGTGAAAAGAAAAACACCCGATAAAACCACAGCGCCACATTACAATGCATTCATCAAGCATGTCGAAAGGGGAACACGTGATATTGCGGTCGCTAAGAAATTTATTCACCGCATTAAATAATATTGCTACGATATATAGTATAATATAATATATAAAATATAATATTCCCCGAATAATTACATTGCAGTGCATGTGTGCGATTTATTCTGCTCCGGGGCAGATGCAGCACCAGCTGTTTGGAGGACCTCAGAAGTCTTCTGATGAAATGGAAAGAATTGGAGAGAAGGAGGGAATTTTTGACAGAGCAGGTGGCCATGAGAGAACGAGAGAACACAAAGCCAGGTGACTCCAGGGGAGAGGTAGATGGAGATGAAAAGATGAGAGAAACTTGCCCACTTACGTGCGAAAAACCAAAACTTGTCAGATCTCAGAGAAGATGCAGGAAAATTTGAAGCATGTCATCTTTAATCACTCCAGTATCAGAAAAACGATGTCAAGAGCGTGTGTGTATCTGTCACTGAGGCTGTGACAGCAGCAGTTCAGTGATGTGACACAAACACACACTTGGGTGAACAAAGTGAGACCGAGATAAAATCAAATACTTTTTTAACCACTGATGATTAAACTGCATTAATAGTTCTTTCACATCTGTCTCTGACCTTTGGACTTTTCAGTTTAGTCCAGACCAAAATAACAGGTGTGAAAGGTGCCTCGGACCACGGTTTGGACCAACAAATAAAAAAATGTGTCCAACCGGAAGAGGTGGTCTCAGTCCCATCAAACCGAGCCATTGTTGGGTTTGATTGAAGTGTGAACATTAAGCATTAAACAATAGAAGAAGAAAAAGAAGCGGAAGCCATGATTCTAACTGAGTTGCCCCCGACCAAAAGAACATGTTTGAACAAAAAGGACGTTTGATTCGGTGCATTTGAATTAGTGTTGAGTGCCTGAGGTCGTTGATACCAGTAGTATTACCATAATAATGAAATTAACAAAATTAACCGCTTCATTCATTTCCTCCATTCAAATGTAAATACTACTACCTGCCGAATTATCAACATACCAACGTCAGACACACAAACGAATGTAAAATATAGTAAAGTTCTAATTTGCAATGAGAAAACAAAACTAGTTGGATCAAATGTAAACAATGTTACAAACAAATGAACCTTAGATGGGACAGTGGTTCAGACTTGAAGGTGTGAAACCACAAAAATGCATTACTCATCCAGTCAAAAGGAAGCCAGTTATTATAGCAACAGTTAAAAGTATTTATCTGCTGCAGACAGAGAGTGCTCCTGCTTTTTCACTGCAGCGCTCACTTAAAGGGAGAAATTGAGAATGATAATGTTCTTTGAGAGAGATAATACATTCTAGTGCAATGCGTCTATGACACATGGAAACCTCATTAGTACCCAGAAATGTGCAAGTCATAGTAGTATCTTGAGTCATGATGGACATTTAAAGTATCCACTTAATCATAGGCCTTTATTAAGCTAAAATGACTGTCAAAGAAATCAAAGGAAGAAAGCAACGATCTTAAGGTTAACGTCAAGGTTCTGTCTGAGCATCGTGAGCTCTGGCAGCTGCATTAGAAAGAAAAAAGACGAACCCGTTAGCGCACAGGCTCCCATTTTAGTATAAAACCATCTCCTGGTCCAAATAAAAGGCACATCTGTCCACCGGGGATCAGTGTCACTAAGTCCCTATCCTCTCCAAATGGGTGCTTGCTGGCTGCTTCTGGCCGGCACTGGTAACAGCAGGGACCGAAGGAAAATAATTGGGATGCCATTAAATCGCCCTCACCAGTCGCTGATAATAAAGCTCTCCTCAATGAAATACCCTGAAGACATTGTCTGTTGGATAATTTATACGCTGCTCTCACATAAACAAGTTACCTTTAAATAAGTAATGTGGCCCTAATTAGCTTCAGAGCGTCACTCCTGTTTTTTTATTTTAAAAACAAGGATGCTTTGTTTGAGGCTTATGAGAAGTGAAAAAAACCAAGGGAGGGTGATTGAGACGGGGAGAACCCACACAGAAGTCATCACAATTAATCATCATAACATTATATGATTTATTTGATTCGTTGGGGACCATGAAATAACTTGATCATTTGTTGATCAGATTATTCCAAATGATTAAAAGAGATTATCTCTGAGGTGAGCTGCTTAAATTACTGCAATCCTCAATATCCTAATTTAGCAGAAGCTGCAGAGGCAGAATATAATGTGTCTGTACAAACTGCTGGGGCAAACAATGTCACAGCGTGATTACGTAACCTATATGAGAACATCTGAGAAAATTAGATGAAATAATTAGATGGATCAGGCTTCAATTATTAGAGTTTGACTAATCTGAGCATCTGCACGTCTCAATTTAAAAAGACAAAGAAAGCTTCAGCCTCTCAGTTAAATTTACCGCTGATTTACATTATTTGCGATTTTCTTTGTTTTCTGTGGCTGCGTTTCCTCAGACCCTCTGACACACTGAGCTCTTCAATCACAAGTTGAGTGGGAAATGGACGAATGCCAACTCGAGGATGAATTGTTGCCTGGAAGTGTTATCCCAGCAGGACTGTTTAAACTGTGGCATTTTTCACTCCACTGCAGAATGATTAAAAGCTTCTCGTCTTTGAACCCGCACTTGTTTGTTTCAAATGATTTTCTGTAGCTTTCTCTAGGGATTTGTCCTTTGGTGTGCTGCACACTATGCAAACTGATAACATGAATGTCATTGATACTGTTGCGCTAGCACGGACACATCCATGGACAAAGTCACTAAAGGGCCATGTCAGCAAGAATTATCTGCAAAAATCTGTGAGAGTTATCTGTAATGAGGTACTGACCAAACCAGGGTTCAGAGATTTGCTCAAGGGCACTGTGGACACAGCAGAAATCTAAAATGTGATAAAGGATTAACTGTGCGACAAACATTCTTAACTATAAATAAATGTGTTGACAATTCTTTAGCTCAATCAAGTAATAGATAGATCATCAAATGTTTAAAAGTAATAATCACAATTAATGAACATCCTCACGTTTTAGAGGGTAAACCAGCACATCAGATGTTCAATAATCAATGGATAGTCTGAATTAATTGTAATGTATTTGTTTATTATTTATGTCTACGTCTATCACTCCAACTATGCTGCTTTCAGAAATGCACTGAACTCCACAGTTCCTCTGTATTTTCTCTGAAGGTGGTGCATGTGTGAACGCAAACGTCCAAGTGAGACGCTAAGCAGTTTTTGCAGACTTTATTCATCTGGCCTTCCAGTATAATGTCCGTCTAAATCCAGTAGAAGTTGATGTGAGAACACAGTGGGGGATCCCAGCTTCATTCACTGCTTCTAAAGTAGGACAGCTGCAAAAATGAAAAGTAAAACAAATATCTCTGTGTGAAAAAACAGGCGTCATACATGAAGACACCGGCGAAGATGTGTTGAGAGTTTGTTTTGATAAGAACCGACACAGGTGTCTGTGTTGTCAAGAAAATCACAACGGGGTTAATATGTCACTTCCTGCCTCTGACTGTTGCACCCGGCTGTCTCACCTCTCGCCTGAATGATACGGAGGATTTGTATCTGTTGTGAATGAGTTTGAGCATAAACCCTCCCGCTGTGTTGTGCATGTGTGAAAGGCAAACTGCGGGTAGCCATTTTTTTAAAAATGGCTTTAGCCTGAAGCTGCCCCCAGCTTCCAGCTAAAACACACCTTTAATACTTGTGCACCATTCATCACAAAAAAGTGGGTCATTACACGAAGGGAACTCGTGTCTTTGCACCTGTTAATTCATTATTTATTTATTTCCAGAGCCATCATCTTAATGCTGAACCTGCGTTTCCCTGCACATGAATCATATGCAGTGTCCTCACTGTTTTTACATCCACTGTCTTTAGTAGAACACAAGCTCTGTGCATTTTTCTTCACAACTCCCCAACCTCATTACACACATGAACACTGTCACATTAGCATTTCCCTCATGCATGCTTGACACCCACATGCAACGCTCAGTGGCTCCTCCTACAAACACACCAACACACTGGAGACTCATTAATTAACTGATTGGCTTCATTAAAGGGAAAGGGAAGCCCCCCCCCTCCCCTCTTTGGGACAACACAACTCATGGACAAGTCACATTTTCCTTCTCACACCGATAGCCAGGGGTTTCAGGCTGTATGAGAAAACAAGAGGTCTGTACATGTGAGAAGTGAGATGGGGGGAGTGAGAATGAAACATAAAAAAATGAGACAACAGAGGCGTTCAGCAGCTGGAGAAAATAAGAGGGAAAAGAACGACATAAACCAATGAGACTGAATTATTTAAAGACTCTGATTCAATGAAGTTTTACAAGCGGTAAGGTGACGGCGATCCAGAGTATGAAAAGCTGGGTTCTCTTTTTGTCACAACAAAATAAACAGCTGTGTATAGATTGTGGGAGAATGCCATGGAGTCCCAAAGGGCTTCACACCACTTTCTTCTCTGTTATAATACCACAGTGTCGGTAAGTGGTACCAGGGCAATGTGTATCAACGCTTGTCTTGGATTTCAGGGGGGAGAAAAGGGCACAGGCCTGCACATGCTGTGACATTTAGAGAGAGGCCATGTGAAAACCGGAGGAAGTGAGTTGTCAGACTTCAGCCGCATCAATGCGACATCTTCCTTATTTGCACAATATAAAGTTTAATTTAGGTAAATGAGCATATCATATTTCTCTCAATAGGTAATAACATTTTCCTCCCACTCAATAGCAGCATATCATATTGTGGCATGACACGCTATCTGGTTAATCCCAAGGGAAAATAACGACCCATCATTATAAAGGTTTTAAAATGTAATATTTTCCACCTGGAGTGGTGCTGATGAACTTGTAGGAGCTGGCCCATACAGATTAATTCATGCAGCTGTGAAGCAAGAAAAAGAGGGAGACGCTGGTTGAAAGCCAAAGAAATACGTCATTTATTTCAATACAATTAACAGACAACGAACAGGACACAACCTAAGGAGGAAATGAGGTGTGTTCATCACTGTCATCAGTGGTGAGTGTGTGTGGAGGCAGGGATGAAGCGTGTGTGGGGCGATGGGGATGATGTTGGATGTACAGTATGAGTGAGCGAGTGTCTCAGCCAGGAGGACGGGCTTTTATAGGAATAACACCGGGCCCATATTCTTCCAACTAGGAGAGTCTCCGTCCACGAGTTACCTGCTGCATCACATGAAAGAATAGGTTAACTAAGGCAGGGGCCGTCACACAAGTGATTCAAACCACAGCACAGAAAGGAACTTCAAAACGCTGCCACTTTTGTGTTTGTTAGAGTTTTTTTTTTTTACCATGTGTTACTGTACACATGCCACAGGCACATACATATGTCCATTCTGCCACAGATGAAAATACCATATGCTCAATATATGCATCACATGTATGTTGATAAATTCACTGGGACTCCGCATGCCCCTGTTTCTGTTCATGGGTTCAAAATCATGCGTTGCTCATAAATGTGTGTAAAAGCCCCTCATGAATCACACATAAGTTGCTGTCTGGTTTGTTAGGAACATAAAAACAAAAAGAGTTGTTTATGTGTAGTTATCAGTGCAAATACATCCACATCCATCTATACTGGATGGATTTAACAGAAATAAGATGAACTGCGTACACGTCCTGTCAAGTAAAACCACATAAAGGTGTTTATATAGCATTAACTGCTCTGTATAGAGCAAACAGACCACAGTTTAAATTTTGTGGATAATTTTTCTAAACTGAGACTTATGCTTCACTCTGAGCAGTTACCTATTTATATTGAAAAAATGTGTTTGACAAACATATATGATCTTTGTAGAGATTATAGTGATATTTCACATGTATGTGTCTATGTGACTTATGTATTTAATATGTGCATTTACATATGTTCACATGCTGTTTGACAGATATATATGTGCAGATTCTACCAGTATTCCGTGTACATATACATATGTGTGTAAAGGATGAATTGGCTTTACCCACACTAATGCTAATGGTTTTCATATGGTGTGGGGATTAGGTGAGATTGACCCATCAATCCACCCTTTAAACCAGCTTTTCATCTCGCTGACAATCCATTACACTACATTAAATGGCAGTGAAAGCTGCTGTTGGAAGAATACATCCATTCACAGCTTTGTAACTGCACACAAAAGTCACGGAGAAAGCGAAGTGACACGAGTTAAGTGCTTTTTGGATACACGATACATGCCAGGTGCACTTGCTTGCTTGAATGACTCTGAGCAATTACATTTTTCTTTTTCTAAACAGAGAGCATTTCCTCCACTCGTCGTTTAAAAGTCAGTGTAAAGGTTTAGTTCTTTGAAATGTACAATCGACGAAAAGTTAAATAAAGGCACTCAACCCTTAGACTCCTTAAAAATCAATTTCATTCTTTAACTGAGTGCGTGTCTCCTCGGAATCATGATGTTTAGTGTCAGGGTGTTGCTCGATGTCTTTCTTTCTTCTGTACTTTGCCGCTCCCTTAATTGCTTGTTAAACTCTGTCGAAATCCTTGCCCCGTGTTCGATCGTCATCAGTCATTCTAATTGGTCCAAAAGAAAACAAAGAAATGCACATCTCCCCGAGAGATTTTCCCCAACGATATTGACTTGACTAACGAGACGAGTTAGAAGCTGTGCTTGAATGGGCATAGGAAATAGTTTAATCCCACTTTTCTATTCACTCCAATTAGAAACTGCTGTCTTTTTTCCATTCCCATGAAACCATTCTGCAACACCTGTACACAGCAGAATCATTCCCAAAGCTTTAGTTTCAATGACCCACTAACATGTTCTTTGGATGCTTCCTCCGAGAAACTCTTATTGAATCTCTTCCCTCCGAAAACCCAACAGAGGTGGAATGGGCAGAGTTGTGTGTGCCGTTTGAAAGGCCAGGGAAACAGCTGCAGAGGCACCGTGGCAGGTGTGACAGTGAAAGCAAAGCAGGATGGCAGGGAACATCTGCTTAAGTGCTCTCCAACTCATGAAAAGAGATGAGAGGTGAGGCTGGTAAGGGAGTCAGTGGCTTGTATAATGTCAATCCAGCGGAGCATGGTTTAAACAAATCTTTGACCCAGGTTTTACACAGGTGTGAGTACCATAACATGTTTTTTTCAAACATCCCTTTAGGTGTTTTTCGATTGCACTTATTGTATGTCTTGAACAAACTGTCTGATCCACCTCCTGTTTGTGAGTTTCAAGAAAATAAGAGAGATGAAAAGAGAGGTAGAAGCATCCACCTAAAATATATACAATTATTATTTTCACCATATCCTTAGTTCTGCTGTTGACACATGGGGACAGTCTGAGCTCCAATAAACCAGATAAACAAAGGAGAACAAACTATACACAAGAAAACTGAGGGTTATTTGAGATGATATCATATCCAAATCAGAAAATCCCTTTGATACTACTGAAAATACAGTGTGCGCAAATCTCCGAGATCTGATTCAGTGTCTTTAAAGCACATTCATTTGTAGTTTCTATACCGGCTGATAGAGGTATCTGAATCCGTATCTGGAAGGGGAAAATGAATCACAGCATGTCTACTTAATTCTTAGAAACATGAATGTCATCGTCATAGCAATATTGTGTATCCATTTAAAATACCTCAGCAGATCCATGGTCAAATGGCTGCTAGCTTGTGCTTATTCTTCCTGCTGCTGGTGAATTGTAGCTATTTTCACCAAATTAAAGATCAACAACTTGAGAGCAATTTTCAGTAAGTTTTATGTGATCCAGGCTTCTATCCAACATTCACTGTAATAACAGCTGCTGGAGGCTGTAGATCCCTTTGTGCTTCTTCCTATTTGGTACCATAAACCTATTGCAGTATGTGCTTTAAAGCACTCCAGTATGTTGATGTGACAGAATCGAACCCTGTTCCAAAAATGTAACATTAGGCACCACTGCTAAGTTGCAATATCCCATATGATTTCTGCTTTTGTTTTCTTTTGTTGATAATTGTTTTGTTGAACTCTCTGTTCTTTTCCTTTCAGGAAACACACAGAGGATCAAGACCGATGCAAGAAACAGCCAAAATGAAATAACAGGTAAGAGGCGAGTTAGTTACCACAGCCTAGTTGATTCAACTACAAATACCTTTACACAGTCAGCTAACGTGATTGTTTCACATCAGGTGATAGGATGAGGCTTAAAGGGAAATTACATACTGCTGCTTTCAAGCAGATGTAATGGGTCATAACTGTGCAGCTCACACGCTGCACTGGCTGATTTACTGCTGACGTAGATTAAAGGAGCGAGAGAGATTTATTAATGCTATATTGGGCATAAATAAAGTAATCAGTGTTCCAAACTGTGACACTTTCTCATTATGGCCTCCATCAGTGTTGACTTGGTGGTTGATGAGGAGTGCTTGTGATGTGGTACGTGTACACACTGTTTCTGCAGTGACACCAAATCATGTCTGGGAACATCTGCATGCTTTGCATGTGCAGTAAATTCTGCAGGTGGGGCAGCAGGAGCGGCATTTTCACATTAGCTCCATCATGCAGATGGATTCTTCCAAGTCAACAATGACACCATCCAGCAGCTTACTTTACTCAGTGCAGTCTATTCTGGGCCACTAGAGGTGATGCCATTACATCCAATTCCTGCATACTTCCCCATCTGCAGGTTTAGCGACAGCAACCTTAATTCTTTGAGCTTCTCGACCACGCTGACAAGATTTTAACAATTATGTCGAAGTCAAATCCCATTTTGTCTGACATGAACTGGATCTCTCGACCTTATGCGTTCCACCATCGTCACATGATGGAATAATTGTTTAACATCATCCCCTGCTTATTCCTAAACTTAATTAAACTCTAACTGACCACATACTGATGTTAAATACTGACACCTAGAAAGCTTGACATACAGGTTAGATTCACAACTGGTAGATTAAACCTTAAGAGAGTGAGAGAGAGATTAAACATGAAGTGAGTAATGTGCATTAAATTAAGTAGAGGACAGGAAAGAGAAATATGTCAGTTCAAGCTGCCTCTTGCAGCTCAAAGTCATCACAAGAGGAATGAAAGGAAGAATAATACGTCGAATGGCTCATGAGTTTCAGATATTTGCAATCTCATCATGAGAGGACACAGTTTGGACATGTATCTGAGTTTATGCCTGTTTTCTACCATAATCCTTTTAAAACTTCACTAACAGTTTCAAATGTTTTGTCATGTCACATGTTGCATTGTGATCCATATGCATTATTGACTAAATGTTCTGGTATAATCGTTTTACTTGACTAGTTTTTAGTGCCCATGTTCGTATAACAAAAGTTTAGATAGTTGCCTGTGACATAGACAACGTGTCCTGGCACGGCTGAAAAATGGACCGATCCATCACTCATGGATAAACATCACATTAGACTCAGTATGGATACAGCTTCTGTCCAGAACCTGTGGGCCATGTGTCAAACCTGAATTATGGCTTTCTCTCAGCTGCCAAGCACCTCAATGAAAATCGTTTCACAGGAGCTGGTACCTATCGATCAGAAGTGATCTTAAAGCCTGACTATTAAAGTGGTCCTAAACATGAGCGCACAAGAGTCACCTCCCTCTGCATGAAAACACCCTTCAACTTGAAAAATGACTCTGCTGCTTCAAAGTTTGAGTCACATAATTTAAACATTTAAAAAAAACATAACTTAGTGTCTTATAAACACAAAAGTGTAGCACACAGGCAAGCTGATTCACGTCCTCCTCCATGATGCCTATTGATTTTATGTTTTTGTGAAAGCTGCCCAAGTCACAACCTGAACGGTGCCCTCCAGTTAGGTTACAGAGACTTAATGATATAGATCCTGTACAAGTACTGAACAGCTTTCATTCTGTAGTAGAAAGAGGGTGGGTGCGGTGCAGTTGGGGTTTGATTGTGAAAGATCGAGACCTGGATAATTAATCTTTTTGAAGTGCTGGCAGATTGATTAGCCAAAATAGATTGCAGGTGATATGGAACCAAGTTGTTGCAATGAACCATAATGTCTGCATTATTTCATTTAGTTCCGCTTAATGTGCGAACGCCACGGCACCTTCACATTTCCTGGCATGGAAAATTAATCGGAGGCTCTCCCAGACTCATACATCATGGTCTGAATATGTTATTCTGGGTTGTAAGTCACATTTTTTAACTTCACAGGCAGAAAGAAACACTTACGAGGTTTCAGACTGACCCTCATCTCATAGTAAAGCAGAAGGTTAAGCTGCACATTGTTCATGCGTGATACATCCATTTAAAATGTAATTTTCCTTTAGTGGTTTACACTAAATGTTTTTACATTCATAAATGTTCTATAGCTTTTAAGAAGTTCTGGTCTGTCACTGGTTCCCATTCATTTCTTTATGATATGAAAAACTATGATCAGACTCATAAAACGTACAAGAGTTGTGTACTTACAAACAGTGAACATCAAGTATTAAGTGTTATTATTGCATAATCGTGACAGAATACCTCAACAGTAATGTAGCCTGTAGTGTGACAGATTATTTAAAATATGAGAGATATCGTCTTTACAACTCATTTTTCAAAAACAGGCCGATCAATTATGTCATACACTTCCTCATATGCTTACACGGTACATCAGCTTTATATTGAAATAAATTGAATTTTATATTGTATATTTATGACAATTATTGATATTGTGTCAGTGGCCTGCCATAACCATTGGGATGATAACTGCATGTTTTAAAAGACAACAATTCCTTTTTTTATATTGGACTGCCCTATGGTGTTTCCCTACGTGCACACCCACTTACTTGAGCTTTGCGATGGTGTCGACTGTCATCACTGTTCAGCTTCTATCGGTCTCTAAGGTCAGCACAAGAATTAGCAATCTTGATCATAAAAAGAATAAAATAAATGTATCAATATATGCATCTGTTCCAAACTAATGATCTTGACTAATGCTATCATGTGTAAAAGTGTTGTAGCAGTGTTTTCTGGGAAATGGCCTCAGATAGACAAGCTGAGGGACTGGAACTAAGACAGTGGGAACCAGCTGAAATCAAAACCTAACTGTGTTAATTAGATGAGATGAATGCAGTGAAGTGAAAAATCATGGAAACCAAGTGTAACATCACATACATTGGTATATGGTCTAATTTTCCATGCAACCAAGTCTCAGGAGACCTCATTAAGTGTCCGGGGATTTATTCTTTTGAGAAATTTCTCTTTCGTGCCGGTCTGTGAAATGTTGTATGATATGCTATACCTACACACACACACGTAAACTACATGCATACCTTCACACACCATCCTTCCTCCTCATGTCTCATAACGTCCCCTGAGCTTATCCCAGCTTCATCATCCTATTTTATGGCCTCTCGACTCAGATAGGCCATTATGAGCTTCAATTCAGTCTCCTTTATTCAGATCAATACTTGGTTTACATGTCCACGGTCCAGAGGCTCTGTTAAGAGGCTATACCACCAATCTAGTGACATACTGTTAGAGGATGCGTTTCCCTGTGGTATATTCTGCTTGTCAGGGAGACGACCACGATGTCACAGCAATGTCAAGGTCAATGTTGGTGGAAAAACCGCACTGTCCTTTTGTGTAATAAACAAAACAATCACACTAATGTGACAAATGCCATTTTGTGGGTTCAGAGAATAATAAACTGCAATTATTTTCGTGGTTGTTCGTCGATTTTAATTGGTGAGGAATAAGAGTTCAGTGTTTGTAACATTCAATTGAATAAATCAAGATTTACTGGAGGAAAATGTGTTCCTGTGTTGGTAAATTCAGTTTTGGTTTTTAGACTTTTTATTGTTGGATTCAACCTTACTTCAATTTCATGCTAAAAGTTTCAAATTAATTCTACTGGATTCTTCTCTTGTACCTTTCTGATTCATTTTATTTAGTTGCATTGTAGTTCATTTAGTCTTTAATCCATTCATTTTCTGCTTCTAGACCTTTATATCAGATTGTGACTTGCTCAGGTTTATCACTCATTTCACTTGGTAGCTGCCAAAGCGGGACTGAAATTGACTGAAGCTTTGGAAAGTCTCGCAATATATTCAACCCGCATCTCAAGTGAATCCCTCGGTTGGGGACCCAGTGGTCAAACCTTTCTGAGGACATATCGAGCAGATTATTGATTTTTAACGCTTCACTTTATCTTCATCAAATAGCACTGAGACCTGAATGCTCCAAATCAGACAGCTTTGTCCATCCCCCCCTATTCTATCTCTCCCAGTGTCTATCCCTTCCTGTCCTCCCCCAGCTCCCTCCATCCAATCCCTTTCCCCCGCCCGTCTGTCCCAGCCTCTCCACCTCCATCCCACTCTCTCATTGTCTGAATCTCACGGCCAGTACCCAGGGGAGGGTTATTGACATGAACAATAGTGTTTCAACTTTCTGCTGAACACTCTTTGTGTTCTATGTACTGCAGCGTTTGGAGGTCAACAAACAGACAAACACACTAGAACAACAGTGCTGATCGCTGCACTAACGATACCTGAAGTGTTGGATAATAATCAGAGTGAACAAGAAACGTTTATAGAAGATGGAACTCATTCTTTGGCTTTTATTCTTGATTCTTTTGAACAAAATTAAAAAACAAAACAAATACAGCCTTCCTCTTGGACTTGTAGCAGAACTGGTTGAACCTACACTTGCTGTCATCACTTACATACTCAGGCCACAGGGACAGTTGATATATCCCACAACACCAACTGTAATCTTTTTGAAGACGACATGTTATTCTCTTATTCAGGTTCATCATTTTAATTTGGGTTCTTAAAGTCTGCTGTGATTGGTCGGCTGATCCACTCTGTTGTGATTGGTCAACTGCCTCCAACGAATGTAGAAAATATCGTCCTCCTCTCTCATTTTACCTGCTCCAGTTACTGCAGGACTTTTACAGACACAAACGAAGTGAACTCAATTAATGGAGTAACACCATTTCTTTTGTCACATACAGTGGTGCCAACAAGACTTAGACTACTTCCTCAGACCACTGTTTGCTATTGTGTTGTTAGATACACTTTAGCATTGGGTACAACTCAGGCGTGTGTGATTTACAAGCAAAATGACTTTGAGTCGTACTGAAGGTCTCAAATCCACAAACTGTTTGGGGAAAAGAAAGGAAGAAGGAGAAGAAAACAAAGAAAAGATCAAAAGACTGGCGGAGCTGATGGAGCTCAGGCAACAGCTACTTCTTAGTCATCACAAAATCATATTTGTTTAGCTCCCCAGCAGAGTCACAGCACTGGAACTGCCTGAGATGTTATTTTTATCTTTCCCAAACAAGGACATACAGTATGGGAAATGTGAGAGCTGGTACCAGAGATTCCGGCGTGCTGGATTTATGCTCCCTTTGTGCTTTAATTGGCAGCGTTTCAACAACAACAACCGACCGAGTGTGTCAAACAAAGTAAAGCAGTTTTATATAAATAAAAATAAAGTTTGAAATACAATTGGCAACAGAGAAGGTATGAGTCAGTTCTTCCTTAATATGGCACAATTTTCATCATTAAATTAACTAGACTTAAAGTACATTCATAAATAATGTGAGCACTTCCACTGATTAGTAACGAGACATTTTCTCCACAGTATTAAGCAAAACACTTAAGAAACAGAAGGAAATTGGATTTTGATGGGAAAACAATGTGGCTCTGTTTCCTTTACATGTGCAACTGGCAGAGTTTTACTTAAACTGTTAGAACCTACCGCATAGCTCTGTGGCAAGAGTAACTTAATACTAGTAATTATTGTACTGAACAGCATCTGACACGAAACACAAATCTACATCTGCCATTAACTCCTTGAAGTTTATAAGCTGCTGTTAAACCGAGTAATTCTCAAGGTGCTTTTGTGTATTATTTAAACCATAGAGTCTGTTCAATTGTTGAGTGACCTTTAGCAGCCAAAGTGAACGATGGGCTAATGGTTGTCCGCTGTTTGTCTCACATGCAAAGCTGCCAATCAACTCCCTTAACCATGACCTTTACCTCATTTATTTTTGTAATCATGACCCCTCTGACCTAATTTATTTAAACCGACACCATAATCTTTTCAAAAACATAAACTCTTTGTTTTAGGGTTCATTTATTAACCATTAGCTAGTTGCTTATAATCATGCATATTTCAGGCATATTGGCATATATGAGTCATTGTTAAGCACAACAAATAATAATGTATTCTACAAACACTATGAAATTAACAAAATTAAAAGGGTTTTTATGGGATTGTGTAAAAACAGTTCTCCACTTCCAGAACTTGTGTCAATGTATGCATTTTTTAAACTTTGAATTTATCATGTAACATGTGCGTACTTTAATGCCTTTTTGGTCAGAGTGATTATAAATGAGAAAGTAAACCCACTCTGATTAAAAAAAAAAAAAAAAAGTCTTTGTCATCAGTGTTAAAATGCACCACGCTATACAATAAGCACCATCAGACAGCATACGTACATATGTGGTTATTATATGGAAATATGTGTATTTCCACAATTGGGACCACAGTTAGGATTTGTTTTCCACTGCTATATATATATAATATAATGGGCTCTATCAGGATTTATATAGCCACTCAGCATAGTAGTAGATATGTAAGAAAAATTGATTGAAGGGAGGGAAAAGACAAGATGAAGTTACGAGGTCAATGATTCCCGTCTGCTGGGAGGAGATTTATCACACCCCGAGCGTTTTAACTGCCTGTCATGGTGCGCCGTCATTGTGGTAAGCTCTTTGTGAGTCTACTACACCAAAGGGCATTATAAACAGCAGGATAAGTGCACGCTGTGGTCCATAGCATCTTAATGTGGTATGCTTCACTGGCACATTCATTCCATACTCTGAGGCAGCTTTGCCCACAAGGCCACAATCATTTCCCTCAGCACTGGAGGACACAACGTGACTCTTATTCTGCAATCTGTGCTTAAAGAAGCATGAAACATCTCATCAACAGAAAATGGCTGGCTGTAGCTCAGATTGTGTCATTTTCTTCTTCACTTCCATAACATGGGCCGGATACAAAACCTTGAAAAAATGTTTTTACTCTGTGTCCCTTTTTGCTAAGGCTAATAGGCGCAACAAATCCTCAATGCCTTGAGAGTCACATAAGGATTTTGTCCCTGTCCCTTCTCTGCTTGATATAAATAGAGGTCTATATTACTTCACCATCTCCCCCCAGATCTAATGAACATGAGTGAGCTTTGATGAGTGAATGCTTTTTCCATAAATCCCATATTGCATGCCAATGAAATCACTTTATAATATTTCTTTTCCCCACTTTTGCAACACTGAGCAAAGTTGATGGGATGATCGTGGAGCATGTAGTGCATCAAATGTATTTCTGAGCTGCTTTACCCTTTGCGTTTCTAGGGCAAATTCTCCCTGACAGTCCCCCTAATGCAGGCTCATTGTATAATACACATGCATATACACAGCATAGTTCACACAGTAGTCATAGACATCGGAGTTTCCTCAAGCATTTCATTTTAATGATGATCAATGGAGCGGTGCGGAGGGCGGAGAGAGGCTGGTTTATTAAAAGTTCACAGTGAAATTTAAAGTCAGCACTGAAGGAAAACAACCTTTATATTTTCAAAAAACTAGAATGGCACTCAGAGAACTCATACCACCGCCAAGCCAGACAGTCCCCTGTATATGCCTGATTTATTTCCATTGTATTTTATCTGTATTATTTCTTCAGAAATTATTGAACAGGTTCTTACGTCATCCGTCCCTGATCCCTCTGGTAATTTTCATGTCAATCCATTCAGGAGTTTTTCCATAATCCTGCTAATAAACAAACACAGGTGAAAAAAGAAAACAAAAAGAACAATCAAACTCACCTTCATATAGCAACGTATAAATGGGGCCAATAATTACAGTATGTAACAGACCTTTATAAAGTATAACCTTTAGAAAAGTATAAAATGTTCCAACATAGGATATTTGGGGATTGTCATAACTCCAATATATCTGATCAACCAGCCCACCATCATGGTTTCTCTCTCCTCTTGTTCAGCAGAGTGTGGAGGTCAATGACAGCTCTGAAAAACAAGATTACACAACTTGCAGTAAATACACCTTTATAAATAAATAAAGCAGTTTGCTGTGAATGATCATCCAGACCTCTGGAGAGCATGAGGGGAATCTTAACATGGATGTGGATGTATTTATATTCACCCCCTTCGTATAAATATATAAAGTTGGCTGCATTTTATTTGTCTTCTCAGTATATCCCCTGGGCAGATTGTAGTCAAGGGGAACAATGGCAAGAGGGATGAAGTTGTTGGTGACAAAGACATGTTGTCAGACTCCTGGGGTATTGGAGCACAGCAGAGGTGGAACACAACAGCGTTAGACGGAGGCTTTTGGGATGAAGAATTGCTAGAAGAGGATGTCAGACTTTTGGGGTGGGGGGGGCTCTCCAGGTGTCCTCTGGGCTGTCCAAGTAGGATAAGTGTTGGAAGACATTAAGTGTACGGGAATAAGTTCTTGCCAAATGCGTTTGGGCAGTTTGTTTGTGTGGAGAAGAGGACAGCAACACTATTTTGTTTCTTGTCCACTTGCATTAAGCCACCAGATAAGTGAACTGAGAGTACAACAGTGTTTCATTGAGGAAAACAATGAAAATAACAATAAAGAAGATTCAGACCCAGACAACGTTCCTGCCGATCAAGCCACAGCCAGTCAGAGACATGTTTTTGGGGGAGGAGGAGGGAGGGGAATCTCGTCGAGTTTGCTGGCTTTGCTCATGAAGTTTGAGGAAACTGCACTAATTTAAAATGTAAGGCAAATGTTTACTTGTAATTATGTCTCTTTCTGCTTCTGAGGCGAAGATAAATTGAAGTTTTTGTAAATGTTGGCACCTCTCAGCTCTTCTGAAAACCCTGAGGTTTTAGGAGGTCGTTTTAGAGTGTGTTTTTATTCAGCACCTTAGGTCTTCACAGGTTCAAGAAAAAGCTGGTCATATTCCATATTTTTCAAAAATCCACGAAAACCAATAATGCACTTTTCCCGCTGACAATTGTATTAGTCACACACCGCTGTATCTTATTTCTCTGTGTCACTGCAGAGCACCACAGTTCAAAACAACTGAAAACACCTCAGTGACCCACAGTGTCTGAGTTATTCTCTGTCTCGGTGCTGTAAATACTGCATAAAAGGTGGATTCATCCACACCTTTTACTCCCTGAAAAATGCACAACATACTCCTTCTTCTGTAACATTTTTGCTAAAAACCCAGAGCTGGGCTGTTTGGGGAAATGTCTGAGCCTTTCATTTAAAAAATCCCACTTGAGCTGTTTCAAGTTCCAGACCAAAGACAACTACCTGTCAGTGTGGTGGCATCATGAGTGAAAGCTCAGGATGCTTTGTAACAGCAGAGAAGAAAGAGATATTGACAGAGGGAAAGAGATTAATAGAGAAGAGGAGAGGACAGATAGAGCGGGGATATTACTCTCTTTTGTCTTTCGGATCCTTGCTGCCAGAGTTAAGGGTGTCTTCTGCACTTTTCAACTGTGCTTCCCTTATTAATTATTAAAGCAGTCAGATGAATCTTTCATGCGCAGGAAATTAAAGAACACCGTGGAGTCCATAAATGAAGGCAGCGATGAAAGAAAGCAACAGGAAAGGAATGAGGGACAGAGAGCAGTAACAGATAGAGAGAGGGAATATGAGGAAAAAAGAAAGAGAGAGAAATAGTGAGGTAACTGGGAAAAACTATGGAGACTGGGATGACGTAAAGGTGAAGCAGGCTGAATTGTGACAGACTGTTTTTGGTGTGTGTGTGTGTGTGTGTGTGTGTGAAAAACAGTAAACAACAAGGGGTGAGACACAGAAAAATAGAGATAGAGAAGGTGCAGATGAAAAGAAGCACCATGCTGCTACAGCCTGGTTCACACATCAACAGCAGACAATGGAAACTTTTCTTCTATCTGCTGCTTGTTTCACACACGAAAGGGATCAATAGCTATGAATCACACTGCACTCGCCTGTGATTTGGACTGACACTGAGCTCTTGTAGGGGGGTGTCTCATTAGGGTTCATTGCAAGTCAAGTATTGGCCCAGTCGAAGCCTCTGAGCAACATTACAGTAACACTCAGTAGAGCACATACCTCCACCAAGGCCCAACTGTCTCCCTTATGAAACCACATTTAACAGCATCTATCAACATCAAACGCATCTCTTTACCTCTCACCCCAATCAAGGTCATGAAGAAGCTTTGTTTTTGATGACCAGCTGTCCTTCTGTGACCATGTTGTGTCTTACAGCTTTGTACCACACTACATAAGAAAAATCAAGCCTTTCGTGACGCACACGTGTCTTGGTGCAGGGCATGGTTATCTCTCTGCTCGACTGCTGCAACACCCCTCTCTTCATGCACAATGAAACCCTTACTGATGATTCAGGATGCGAAGGCATGTCTGGTCTTCAATCAGCTTGTTTACAAGAAGGTGATGTTTGAGGTGGAAGCTTGTAATCGTGTCTGTGGCTCAGGTAACAATAGCACTTTGGTTAGAGAAAGATCAAGCTTTTTGTTAAATGTAACTCTTGTGTCTGAAGTCACTGTGATCCTGTTGTGCATTAAACTTGACCACAATCGTTCCATAGTGCTCTGAGTGCCTACACATAAAAGTTTAATAACGCTGAAGTCACTGCAAGTAGATTTTGCACCACATGATCAGATACCTTGGCACAGGACAAATAAGCTCCCTGTAAACATTTCTTGTTCAGCTTCTTCATATTTGCAACTTGACAAATGTTAACAACACATCCTCATTACATTTATAAGAAACATAATCTGGTAGCAATTATGTTTCCTTCAGTCATATTTGGTGTTGCAGATAAGTTCTGTATAAACATTATTTCTAAATGACAGGGAGGCTTTAAATACTTTACACACACAGTAAACCTCCACAGCTGCCTTACTGCCCTGAATCACCATTGAAACCAACTCAAACTCAAAATTTCTCTGAAGGCCCCAGAAACTGTTTTAAAGTAACAAACTAGCTCTAAAAATTCAGCCCAGTGTCTGTCAAATGTGATTCTACGTAGTTTTCCTTCTTGAGTTTGGTCGTGTTTATGTGCAAAACATAAAATATTATTCATCTCTTGTTTCTTGAAGGATTGCAGACTCTGAACTCCGCTGCTGGAGAGATCAAGATATATATTCATGATCCTACAAACATCTATAGGGAAAAGAAAAGTCATAAATAAATATAGTGCTACAAGACAGAACAGAGAAAGGGTGAGAGAGCGAGAGGTAGAAAGTCAGAGAGAGCCATGCAGAAGGATCAGAGGGTGGAGAGGGAGAAGCTGAAAAGAAATGAGGAGAGGGAAATACAAACAGCAAATGAGGATACTGTAAAAATGAAGGAAGAGGGACCAATATAGGTGATGCCCATGGTTACCTGCTGGAGGGATCAGGGGACAGTAAATATTAAGACCTCAGGATACCATATAGGAACTTCCATTTCACCCAGCAATAAACTGGTCAATTAAAACTGCGCTATGTCTTCTTTTGTTCTTCACCATAAAGTATGATCATAGTCTGTCACAGTTTGTGACAGCACACAGACCACACGGGGAGCTCTGGGGAGGGAATCCAGCTCACACAGCCACAAGCCCATACATCATAGATCCCATAAAATAGCACTGTCCCCAAGTATCACTCCCTCAGAGGGGGGGTTCTCTTTGGAAAAAGGCAAGCTTCAAAAGCAACAAGCTAGTACATCTTTCAGCTCCAGACACATAAAACAACTCCGATTGCAAGCATTTCTTGAGAGACTGGTCTCGGTGGACACAAGCTGAGTTCCTGCAGTGGATATGCACCAGTGTTAGGAAGTTCAAATCTTCATTTTTTATACCAACAATTTGCAGGGAACACTTCACAATCTGTGTTTTGCTGCGTGTATTACAGGAATATTTTACCCAATAGTCTCATTTAAAAATTAATCAGATAACGCTAGTGTTGGCACCATGCACTGAATATATAAAAATGGATGACTTGTCTTCCTTTGTCCTGTTCTGCAATAATGAAACTAAAATATCTGAATTACAGTTGATGCACTCTTTGTCTTTTTGGAGTTGTAATCATTTGGAGAAGCAGTAGTAGTGAACATGTGTTGGGCCATGGTATCGAGATCCTGCCAATACTCGATCTCAACCAATCACGAGTAAGTCCCAGCTGTCAATCATGGTGTTTCACCTGTTTGTATCATACAAATTACAAATTAAACTGAAATTAGCATAAACATTAACAAACATTAGCATGAAAGGAACTACCTAAATTGACAAAAACATCTTTTAAGAAAAAAAACTCACATGTACTTTGAGCTTTTAGTTTGGTCCATGTCCCATCCACTAACACTGAGGAGGCAGGGTTTAAAACCTATCCTGCAGGTGATCATGTGCAATTTAAGTCTGAAAGTATATTAGTTTATTTATTGGTTCTCTCCACAGAGGCAAAACCAAAAAATGAAATAATTCACGGAACCCAACCTGTGCTCCACGACTGCCTATATATCCCTGGCCAATGATGAATGAGGAGTCTCTGTCTATGACCTCTCACAGGAGGCTCCGTTGGTGGAGTGACAAAGTATTCTCTTGCAGCACAGCCAGTTCCACCCCTGTGGCCCAAAAGTCACTTCGTCCTAGTAGCCTGTGAGAAGCCATAGATCTTGATCTACTGAGCAGCAGGGGTATAACAGATGTTTGGGGAGCAGGCTGGAGTTATGGCCTGAGGGACCGCTGGCAAAATTGTTGTTAAAGTGTCTCATTTGTCCATAGACATGAGGCAGTTTACTTTTTCTTTTAGGTTTGTGGTGTCAACGTTTAGCAGGGGTAAGGCTCTCAATGGGGTGAAAGCCAAATAATTAGCCCTCAATTCAGTGTACTCAAATTTTAAATGGTGTCTTTGACGTTCCTCTTTTTGTTTTGCCCGTGGCTCTCACTTTGACTCCCTTTCTTTAAGTACAGTTTATGCTGCTGCTGCTATGCTCACAAACCAAGCCAGAGTGAAGTAGAAGCTACTTATTTAAAGTTTTGCTGTATTTAAATGTAGGCAACAGACAAATAACTCCCCAATGCTTCGCTGAACTGATTACGAGTCCCCCCCGAAATGAGATTTTATTATGAGATATCCACCAACTCTTTATCAGTCCAGGGCCTGTGGTTTGATAGTCGTAGCTCAAACGATTATCAGCAAGCACAAACAGTTGTTGACAGACAGCGGCATTATCTGTGACGCTATAGATGGAAATACACAGAGAAGGTGGGTCTAATTAAAAGTTGTTTGCGTCGTCATGAGCCACTGATGATTATTTATCAGTGTGTTATATTAGAAAAGTTTCAGTTTACTACCAAGTGTAACCAGCATTCAGACCAAACTAATCACATTTTCCTGAGCACTTCTTGGGCTGTTATTTGATGGGCTCTGTTACACATTTTCATTACCTTTGCACATCTTAAGTGTGAACGTCTGTCTACACATGATCCAATATGGTGGGTATTTGTAATGTAAAGGGTCTTCCAATTAAAATTTGGAGCAATTTTGACAAGGATTTTAACACACGAAAGTTAATTTACCAAGATAAAGAAAGAGAGAATCATTACTGATGATTTATGACGATGAATTATCTAAAAAACTGTCAAACAATCCCACTTATCAAAATGAATGACTGTAACATTTGTCTCCTTCTGAACATTGATTTGAATCTCTGTAAACAACAACAGGACAGAGTGATTGTTAAACATTCACACACACACAGATAATCAATCTGATGCGAACCAGACTATCATTTAGCCAAGTTTCATTAAGCATCCCCACCAAATGTGACATTTGGCTGGATCCTAATTGATTCTGGCGTGTTCTGTATTTGTGAGCTGAGGTAAACAGCTGAAATCAAACCGACCTAAAGGTGAGATGGTTCCATACTGACATTTACTTGAGTCACTTGTCTAACCACCCGTAAAGGTCCGTTTGTTTGCATGCCTGTTTTTCTGCATTTGGCACGTGTCTGCAGAGCAGTGTGTGTGTGTGTGTGAGTCTGAGTGGTTGTGTGTTTCTGTGTTTGTGTGCAGACCTCAAGGGTAAAGAGTCCTGAGCTCATATAAGGCAAATCTTGGTCTCCTAAAAAAAAGGTAAATGAAGTGATGCATTAGAATGCAAATATATGTGAATGAGGAGTAAGAGAAATGCCCTTCAGCTACAAATGTCCACATGGTAAAAACACAACTATAGGCAGCTGTTCCCTGCACTGTGGCTGAGGCTGTTACACTTTAATGCTGGTTCTGCCAATAAATACTGTTCTCAACGTATTACGCCTCTGGAAGAATAACATTTCTATGTATGCAGGAGCTGTACACAGTGCCTGCAGTTGAAATTCTAAAACACTATAATCAAGTTAGAGTCCATAAACAAAAATGACAGGTAGAGTTTGATCTTCATAATGCTGTATGTATGTAATACAATTCCTTGTTTCCAGCAGTGGAGTATCGTAGAAAATGCTGATAAGCAAAGTGGTTCAAGATGGAGCTGTTCAATAAACATGATACACAAGTCCATATCATTTTTTAGATATATTACCTTTCAGACATTCACTGGTTCCAGCTTCCTCGTCCCTATGTGAGCTTGGATTGGCACAAAGAGAGATAATGTGTGGATGCATGGACGGATATGTGGTTGTTACACTGATTAGATTTGAAAGTGTCATATTGAGCTCTGATATCTTGACGTAGACAGTTCAGCTTCACTCGTATTTGCAATCTCACAAATTTAACAAGTAAGAGAAAACTGTTACTTGTTGCTCTACTGTGCACAAATTAATAAGCAATCAATGTATAATTATGTGTAATTGCTGAGATACACACTGAACAGGAACTCTTCTTGGGCTGTTATCATATTTGCATCTGCTCCACTGTATTTGGCTTCAGGCTTGCATATTGTATGTACCTGTGGACTGAATGTTGACGCTACACTGCTTTTAATTTAGATTTTGCTAAACCTCATATACATTAAGACTCAAGAGGTAATGGCCGAAACCACTTGAAGACAAAAAGCCTTTCCTTGTAGGTTTCTGCAATTCAAAGTCATATTGTTATGTTTCCTCGCCCTTCCTCTGCCTTCCTCTCTCACACTGCCTCTCGTCCTCCTTTTCTCCACCTCATGTCGTTCCGCCTCTCTCCTTTCCACCCTGCCCTCACCATGTCTCATGACATCTCAGCTTCCCCTCAAACACAAGAGTCCACTCCATGATGGTCAGTGTCATAACGAGCTCATTTAAAGGAGAGGAACAGAGGGGCAGCCATCGCTATTCAGACCGACAACCATTTAAGAGCCTCCACTATGGGCCCCCTGTCAACCAGCCAACCTGCCATCTCTTTGTCTCCCCTTCTCTCTCCTCCCTCATTTCTCCATTCCTCCATTTCTTTAAAAGCACGTTCAACATGGCTGATTTGCCATCTTTCCCCTCTTCTACCCTGTCAATCATTTTTGTTTCTTTCCCCAGCTCCGCTCTCTCTCCTTTTCCCCTGACCATCGCCCTTGTAATCCCTGCCTAACCTGGGCATCTCAATCTCCACCGTGAGCAGTCTGCCGATGACACATGAGGCCAGGTCTCTTAATTGTGCCCCACACAGTCATACGAGGAAAAAGAAGATGCTGGAACATACGGACCTTTTATCATTCCAATCAGGAGTAATGGTCTTTTTAATGCGGGATTAATCTGAAAGGCCCTGTTGACTATCGGCCAACCGCGAAGTCTCTCATCCATCAGCGGAAAGGAAGGGAGTTGGAGAGGCCTGAGATGATAACCTCCTGAATCTCCTGCAATTACAAATGGTTCAAGGCTGCCCCTCAAGACTTCTCTTTGTTCTTGGATAGCTCATCTCTTTCCAATTCCATGTCTTTCTATTACCAAGATATTGGATAGATATAGCGCTGAGGTGTCTCTACCTCATCCACCTTCTGTTTTGTTTTACCGTCCTCTGCCGTCTTTATCTCACCCGTCTCCTTCCTATCTCCATCACAACTAATTGGGTTTGATTGCTTGATTTTTTTTTCTACCTTCTCCATTATTGGTTTAATGAAGGCTGCTAATTATGGAACAAGGAAAGGAGGAGACTTGTTTCCCTCGACATTTTTAATACACAGACTTCAGGGAGAGAGCATCTGTAACTAATAAGGTTAAAGATGCTTTGGTTCCATGTATTTTCATGCCACTAGTGAGTCAGCATGTATAATATCTGAGCCTTGTAGCAGCTAAATGGAATTCAGTTCTTTTCACTTTTATTTATTTTGTGCTACATGGGGGCAGCTGTAAAAGTCACATCCACATAATCACCTTATAAAGATGATGTGGTGAATGTGTTAGCACACACTTGTGCTCATTTGCACATCCGACAGACACGGAGCAGCATTCATTTGGAGCCTTGTATCTGTGAATCTCCTTTACTCCGCTTTGGTTTCCACCAACTCCTGAGGGAAATATCTGGCTCTTTAGCTGCTAAATGCTCCACTATATTTACCAGCTAGTCGCTAACATTGTCTGTCTGCTGTTTGGTGCTCGGCAGGTCCTGTTAAGTGGATTTATTTTAAGTGAGGACAACTGCCTGCAGCTGCTGGAAACAAGTTTGATGAGACTGAACCAAAACAGGTTGCAGGCTGTAAAACTAAAATGTTAAAAATTCTAAAAGACATTAAAATGCTCAATAGAGCCGAGGGAAGCCGTGGAAGTTGGTGGTTTAGCTGCTATATTTTTCACATAACACGATTGATAATATCTGAAAATAGAAAATACTACTTCTGTTTGACTGCACCTTTCCCTTTTCTGCTGTTATATGTATTTGTAAGTTTTACACTAAAGAACATTTGTTATTTATTTGAGACCTATACTGAATGGTTTCCCGACCACATTTTATAATATGTGTTATTACACATTTATTTAATTCTCTTTTTCCTCTTAACAATGCAACTCTCTGTGCACAGGGTAGGTCTTCACAAAGAGCAGGAAGGTCTTGCCTGGGTTTAGATTTGGTGTTTACCTGAAACAGGAACAAAACCACCTGCTCCCGTCACTGTTGCCCCTACATAACTGAAACTGAAAATATATTTTCACATATTTTTTGATCTAATGGGTCACCTTTCTCGCCCTCAGTGGGACGCAGCACACTAGGATGATTTTGACAGTTATCATCCCAGCACCAGACATCTGGATTTATAGTGATGTATGGAAACACCTGGATTCGACTCTGCATGACATCAGTTACATTAGGTTAATCTCAGGGAAGGATAATTGTTGATCACTATAGGTTTTATATATATATATATCACCGTCTGTTTCCCGATGATTCATCATATTAGGATGTTTTTGTGGAAGATAAGTAACCTGGTTTCTCTGTTGTTAGAGGAAATGAACCACAGGGCTGGAAAAACAGCAGGTTATGCAGGAGTCAACCTCCCGCAGCGTGTCCTTCTACAATCTGTCTGTAGTCTCCCCCCAGTATCAGGTGCTTAATGCACTGTGAGCGGCCTTTTCTTAACAATGTACAGGGCGTACTGGATGTCAGGGAACAGAGAAGTAATTAAGAATACGTTTTGTTGTCTGAACTAAAGGTTGATGAGATACATCGATCAGACTCATATTTAGAGCACGTGAAGAATTAGATAAAGTGCCCACTTCAAAAAAAGGTTATTCGGCTTTATATGTATTTGAAAGCATTTGGAGAAATGACAGTATCATCCACTGAGATACATGTAAGAAGATATGATAAATACACAAGTTGCCTCTGGGGAAAGTGGATGTCAGAAAAGTCACAGGCTTTATTTGATGTACTGTAGTTAACTGGTGCTTAAAATGTAATTGTAATCAAATATAAAACACTGTAATCAATTAGCCTGTAGACCTCCAGGTCTCTGAAACTCTCATGGGATCCAGATGTGGGCTCTGTGGTTAAATGTCCTCCGTCCTACAATCTCCCCCCTCCTGTCCAGACCCTCCAACTCTCCATCTTCCTGCAGTGTCTCTTCTCGCTTGCAATTTCCTAGCATGTCTCTCAGCTCCCCAGGGACTCTCTGTTTTTTTCATGGAATTACCTGCGCACTTCTTCTTTCTTTCCCTTATCCCGACTCTTTTCTCTGAGTTTCCCTGTCCTCATCTCTACTCATGGCCACCGTCTAAATCCTTGCACCTACTTTGCCAGCCTTGTCTTGCACTGCCACCGCCTCTCGCCTGTGGTTTTATTACTTCGGCAGCTGCAGTATGATATCGACCTCCCTCCACCTCCGAGTGAGTCTCCGCTAATAGAGAGACAGAGGAGTGCAGTGACCAGGACCAGGTGAACCGACCCTGGTCTCAGTGCTGCAGCAGGGGGCACTCTTCAGCCTTCACTGCCATTTGTGACTGCCAGCTTGTGTGTGTATGAATAAAGTGAGCGGAGGGGGAATCGACAATGCTGCATTTTTGTGACTGTCGTTTAGTGTGTTGTATGTGTGTGTTCATGGATGGCAAGTCTGTGTCCTTTGCTGTACATGAGAAAAGGGCAAAAGCTTAATGGGGGAAAGGGGAAGATGGCTGTTGAGCCCTCATGAATATGTATAACCTGCTGTGTGCGTATGTGTGTCTGCATGTGTGTGTGCGTGCACATGCATGACTGGGTGTGTGTATGATCTGTGTGTTCTTGAGCCCATGTGTCTGGCTCAGAGATGACATCTAAGGTCGTGTTAGAAACTGCTGTGGAGTCAAGTGTGTGTAAATTTAATGAAGAACTATTCACTTTAAGGCTAAATTGCACATTGGGGGGTGTCACTGCACGGCATCTGTTTGAAATGTTATCTCCACATCAAAGCAAGAGAAGGAATCTTACTTTTAAAGAGTGTGTTTTCAGTGTGTAGTTGGCTTTTTCTTTCTTTTAAAAAGATTACAGCTTACAGAAATGAAAAACTAAACAGAAAAAAGAAGTTAGGGTTAAGTTGGTCTTTGTTTTTGTGTTGGAAGCCTATTTTTCCAATTCAAAATAACAGACCTGCCACATGTGGATGCAAAGAAAAATGTTTTTTGCTCAGCATCACTCAAATTGACCAAAGACTGTGTTTGTGAATGCGTTTGATGTCTAATTCCCAGTTTTTGCCTTGATCAAACCAATATATCAAGTCTGTCAAATGAACTGGTACCCTCATATTTTATATTCCAGTGGTGATTGATGGATTACACTGAACAATCAGACAGTTTGGCAGATCACATTTCATGTTGAAGGGTTTTTCTAGAGGAAGCCCAGATCCTTCCACAGGACTGAAATTCGAGAGAGTGGGAATTATCTCTAGGTAAGATGTTTACTGTGCGGTTTATCCTGGAAATGGATTATCAGGCCTGTTTGGACTGACAAAAGTCAAAACAAGATGAAAAATCAGTGTACTTGAGATGAGCACATACATCATTATTTGTTACAGAATATTGTATGATTAGCATTTTATTATACTAGACAATAAAAACTGTTTTTAAATCCTTCTCATCATGAAACTAATGTTTTGGGGGCTTTTGAAAACATTTTAAACCCACTTTCTCCTGTTCCAAACATTTTGCCTGTGATGACAAGTTCCAGATGATGAGAAATGATAGACAGAAAAATTCAAAATGTCACTCTGGGATACCACGCCTCGACATTAAAGACCTGCTTCCCCTCTTCTTTCCCCTGGCATGAAACTCAGTATGACATAAAATGAATCTCTAATAGAGCGCCCTCCAGCTCTGGCACAGAAATAATAACAGTGATATCACAAAGGCACTATTCCCTTTTTTCCTCCGCTGAGGTCCTTTCTTATAGTTGTACTTTCATACTTGCGTGATGCAGCTTTGAGATTCCGGGATTCTGGCTTCCACGTCTACCTTCATTGATGCTTAGGCTGCATGTGTTCACTCCATTAATTTAGGGAATAAATTAGCCTTATCATTATCAGGTTTATCACTTTTTAAGACCTCATCATTACACTGGAGTAGCCTCTAATTGTGGCGCGATCAAGGAGTTTCCCGTAGACTGCGATTTAATGGCTGTTAGCAAATTCTCTTGTGAAACAAATACGTACTGTATGAGCCACAGTGCTGACATGCAACTGTACATGAAGCCTCAGTGGTTATTATGCAGCATTTGACTTTGCTGATTTTGCAACTCATATCTATGAGGTTGTGTCTGTAGCGTCAGTGAGGAAGGAAAGAGAAAATACTTGCACACTGCAGGATGAATGTGGTATAAGCACAAATTGTATGCACTTGACCATATGTACATTCACATGCCTTTATGTCTCATTTCCTGTGGCCGATACACCTTCCTACTTGAGCTGCAACATACCTTCTCACAGAGTGACTCCATGCCACATCCCTGCCTCTTACGTTTCCTGATGGAGGAGCTTAGCATGAGGGAGCCGGTCATCCCCCGGTCAGCTCTATCTTCCTTAAGTCGTTTGCATACATTTATTTTAACTGTAAATCTCAGATCGAGACTCAAAGGACCCTCACAGTGTGCCGCTGGGTTTTTTTACGAAAAAGGCAAATTAAAGTCACAATCAAATTTTAAATCCCCCACAGTTATATCGAATGACTCATTTTTATGAAACATATGTTAAAAATGGTTCTCTTCCCAACCAGCTGCAAAAATGTGACAAAAAAAATAGAGACTTGCTCGACCAGTGTGATGCTGGAAAATGTACTGACATACTCATGTTAAGAATAAGTTGACATGAAAAAACACCAATAATCCATTTTATCTGCAGCCAGTAGCTTACTTAAAGGATATTTGCTATATAGTTGTATTGAAAAAGCTAGTATTTATCTCAGCCAAAGCCCAATTGTCCATTTATGAAACCACACTTAAATTCACTGAATCCATATTTTATTCGGATCCTCACCAAATTGCACATACTCGTGTATCTGTGCTCTATTTTCATCGAGATCCATGAATTATTCTTTGTCAAATCAATAAAAATGTTTAAAAAGGTCCTATCTTGCAATGGTAAAATTCCTGGATCCATCCCCTGCTCTGGATCTGCACCAACATTCAATGGGTTCTCCCTTGAGTCATGCTCCACCCCACCACAACATTTCATGGAATGTGTAATCCTGCCAACAAACAAACAAATGCACACAAACACACAACCTCATTTGTGTAAAAATAATGTCTTAACAATCCACAGCTTTCATCTGTTGTATTTTATATATTATTTTCCTTTTTTGCCATCATCAAGTTTCTTTTTGGGTTTTTGCCACTACAGCAATTAATGATATCAACCATTTGTCTCTATTTCACATTGAACATAACCTTTATACTTAAATTAGTGTAAACATGCAACACAAGGCACAGAAGTAATCGATTATAGTTAACCGGCTCAATACTGTTGACTGAGCAGAGGAGCAGTATACCCCCCCCCCATAGGTGACAGGTATAGGCCAAGAAGTAAGCCTCACATTTCTGTACCTTTGTTTTGAAAAGGTCATAGACTCGATAATAAGCAGCAGGAGCATCAACAGGATTATACTGACAAAGTATCCTTCAGCAAAACATCCTCAGCCAATGTTTGTCTCATTGGATCATAAAATGAATTAACGGATTTTATGACTAGCTAGAAAGTTTATTTTTTAGTAAGTGCTGTGATCCACCAAGTGTAGCCACAGTTTTTGCCTGCCAACAGTTACTCACTTTCCAAACTCTAATTTTCCCTTATGGACATAAACAAAGTGTTATAACTTCTGTCTCTCCGAGCTCTCAGGCACCAGCTTTATATTTGTGTCGGATCTTAAAAACTGCAATGAAAAATAATTAATAATCCATAATTTCTGTGAACCATGCTCACCTGAAGAAGTTTGCAACGAGAACTTAGACTCCCATTTGCGTACACGTCTAGAGACGTCAAGGTCATGGCCAGCTGATGGATCACAGAGACTTTCTGCTCACTGAACCATGTTTTTTTTGTGTGTATATGTTCCTGCCTGAGTTTTCACCTAACTCGGTGACCTTCACCAGCCCTGAGGTAGCTGTCAACCTGTACCCATCTCTGCTCCCGAGCCGCTCAGCAGACAATGCAGGTAAATGCCAGATACTGCCGTAGGCCGTTCTAGGTGTGCACGTAGCGTCGGGTCCCTGCATGTGCTCGGTAGGACAGGAAAATGCATTATTGATAGTGTTTGAGGTATATGCAAAGTAAAGTAAGAAACCACTTTGATCTCTCATAGACGCTGTGTCGCCTGCAATCTCGCTCAGATTGAGGCGTGTGCTCACAGCACTCGGAGGCAAGAGCCACAAATTTCTCCTTGATCACTTCTCCCTTTTATCTTTCTTTCTTTTCTTCCTTTTCTTTTTTTCTGTTTCAGAGATACTGCCTGAGGAGCAATTGTTTTGGTATTTGTCTTTCTCTGTCATTGGGAAAGAGAGGGAGAGAGAGACTGAGGAGAGAAGAAATACGGCATTATGATTCCTCTGGTAATTGCGGAACGATTGAAAATTGAACAGGGGAATTTGTTGCCAATTAAGTGTATATTCATAAGGTAGTCTTATCGCCTGAATTGAATTTACATGCGGAACGATGCGGCATGTGTTGGAACAGGAGACATAATTGCCAAACATGGCCAAGTGAGTTATGCAAATGGTGCTCATTTCATCACAAATTTGAAGTGACTTCTCCTGTACCCATAGTCACACAATGCCTTAATAACTCGAACCATAAGGTAGTGCTACTGTAATTGCTGTGTTAGATTAAAGTTTCCAGTGCTTATATGGAAGAAATGAATGTCCCTAAAGGCAAAAGCAAAAGGGAGAGTGAGCAACATAAACAGCAAACGGCTCAAAACTAAAGATATTTCAAACCTTTTTTTAAAAGACGAACGTTATTGTTGGTTTTTGGTCAGATATATAAAGCCCAAGATCAAAATGGCACACAAGATTTAATACTACATGAACGTTATAACGTGCTGGTTTATGTGTTTTACCCACAGGTATGCAGCAGTGAAGAGATCAGGCTTATCCTTTGTGACACTCTCTTTGAAGTCCTTTTTGAAACTGGGTGGTTCAATTTACCACAATCGCCCCCCTCTAATCGCACGCACCCCCCTTCTCCTGCACACAAACACACACTCATCTGACAGTTTGTTGGACAACCCATTGACCTTCACTTTGCAATCTCTGAGGTCGATCAGTTGGCCATTCTTCCATGTAATGTTTACATCTCTGTGGGCTATTTGGCCACAATGGGGAGATTGGCTTTGGTCAACAACCTGTATCCACAATGGTCATTTTCCCTCGCTTGGCCCAAGGGGAAGGGAGGTCATCAAAGCAGCACAGCCCCGCGTCATGTCTTCTACCCATTGAAACGAGAAAGACGGTCGAGTCAAGGAGCAAACTGATGAACTTTGTTTTCCTCTTTGTGTTTGCAAGCATTCAACGTTTCTGACATAACTCGTGAACACAAACAGCAGCTGGAGATCTCAGTGTGACAGAACATTCCCCATAGGGAATAGATGATGTCAGTGTGTTCTGCGTCTGTTTGCATATTCATGAGGAATGTATCTATTTTAAAACTTCTATAACGCCTTAATGAGGAGTTCATTTGAATAACTCGTGCATGCTATGTCATGTGGTTCAGTTGATATTTGAATATTTAGTGATGAGTGATTTTAATTCGCTTAATTTATTATGATTAACATAACCGATTATTTTTAATCATTGTGCACATTTGGCAATTATACCACGTCTCTCAGCATGGGTGTCTTGTTGTAATTCACTAGATTACAAATATTATTAAATTTTTCATGAGACATCTGAGACCAATATCCTTTAAAATGCTTTTCGACATGTCGGCTCCCACAGTGTGAGAAGTAACGCGCTCCTGAACGATGACACCACTTTAGCTCCAGACGTTTTATGAATTGTTCTTTCACGACGGGGTGAGACGGTCACCTTTTAGCGTGTGTGTTAACGTTAGCTGAGGGGGAATGTGATCAGACAATAGGCCGTTGCTGGTCTTTAAATATTCATTTGTTTTTTTGGGTAAAACTTTGTGAAGAAAGGAAATGAAAGAATGCTTTGAAAAGAACCAAAAAAAGGAAACATGTCTGCCCCTGTGATCAGATTAGGCTTCAATAAACAATTCACTAATCATGCAAAGTTTGACATGAGCTCCCAGTTCCTGAATCTATGGCAATTTGTTAATCAAGCCACTATTAGTTGAAAATCTTAAAGTGCATCTGGTTTATTGTTAAAATGAAATCCTCCAAAATCCTCTGTTTGTTCTGCTCGTATTAATGTCTCCCTAATCAGACTGCTAATTCTGTCATTTGAAGCTGTGCTGCTCACCGCCGATACTGAGTGAATGTATTTGTGGACAAATACAAACTCACAAAGGGCAGGGGACGGATGAGTCATGCAATGACCGGATGGATCGGCCTAAACGTGTAGCAGTGTGTATAAATGAGCTCATGACTATTTCTGTCGTGGACACTTGGATGAAAAATCAAAACGTATGCATGACTGTGTGCGTGCGTGAATGTGTGTATGAGTGTGTGTATGAGTGTGTGTATGAGTGTGAGCGATGACAGTGTGAGAGATGCTTGTAGATCCACAGGGACGTACTGAGAGCAGGTGTACTGCTCAGTCCTGTAGCCGAGCCAGGACACACAGCCACGCAGTGCCAGCGATGTCCCCTCACCCCTGCCTCTCCCTGTGTCTCTCCTTATGTCTCTCTTGTCTCAACCTTCATTCCAACCTCCTATCTCCCCAATTCATCTCCTGCTACTCTCGTTCTTTTCCCTTTCCTTTGCTTCTCTGTGCTTTCATTCACATCTTCTCCCTCAGCACCCAAATGAGCTAAGTCCCACTGCACCCGTTAAGTCCTTCTCCTGCCCAAATCTTGCAGAATGTCTTCGGGGCCTTTCTCACTCATAAGGTAATTATTATTTTTTCATGATTTATCGTTGATAAGTCTTGAAAGCGACCATGGAGCATGAAGACAGAATTATTACCCTGGTTTGAGCCAGTTTTTAAACATCATTTAGACTTTTGAATTGCTATTTACTGTAAACACTATTAACTCATTGTCTAAAATAAGTAATTACATCAAGTTTAATGCAGCTGACACAGACATATTTTGAATTTTGATTTATATAAACAAATGTGAACTTATGCAGTGACCTGGATGCATTAAGCAAATTATGGGGTGTCCAGGATTGAGCTCTACTACGCTAATCCTCATAATGAAGTCATGTTTATTTTAATGCCTTTTGCTTTTTACATTTCACTCTCTTCTTCATTGCTCGATTAAACATTTTCATAACATGTTTCTATATAAAAACACCATTCCCTAATGTGCACACACTTTTTTCTCCCTACATTAACTGTCAGAGCTGAATTCTTTCTTCTTTTATTGCATCGTAAAAAAATTAAAAGTGATTATTTTGTGTTACAGTATCGATGCGTGGAAACATTAAGCCCTGACTGAAGCAACCTGACTTTCATTTTTCCTTTCCCACTTTGTCTTGCCATCCAAACTCCAGCCCTTTAATACCACCTTTTCTAAGCTCCCTGTTGTCTTTCAAGCTCCCCCACATATATTAAAACCCTCCAACAGTCATAGCCACCTGGTTTATAGCCTCACTCCATCTTCACCACATGCCATCGAATACACACACACACTCTCTCTCTCTCTCTCCCTCTCTCTCTCTCTCTCTCACACACACACACACATGATAATTTAGCCACACAAGGTAGACCTCAAAATCGAATCAAACCCTACCTTCGCATTCAACCTCTGCTTTTCTCGTCAACACTTTTATCACACACACACACACACACACACACACACACACACACACACACACACACACACACAGGGTCACTTATCATCACTCGTCTTCCACTGCAGCAAACATTCACTTGCATAACCTCTGTCTGCTTTTACTGCATCTGCATTGCCCTTATTCTCCATTTTTTTTATATCTCTCTCCCATTCCTCTCTCTCCATACTTGGCTAATTCAACAGAATTCTGCGCTGTCTATTTGTAGCATATAGGCTATTGTCTAATTAACAGTCATGGCTGCCTTTTGTTTTTAAAACTGAAATTCTAAGTCTTACTATTCTTCACCTTGGAGAGTGACTGACTCATTAGATTATTGGTTGGTTTTTGTGTATTTCCATATATTTGTGGTTTGGAGGTCACAGACAGCAGATATAAATGCATAACTAGATAAACATGCAGCATTCGTCACCAGTCCGTTCAAGTCAACATCTGTTTTGAATTGTATATTAAATTCATTCTCATTAGATGCAGTTGTTTTTCCCCGGAGGTCTTTAGTTCATTCATTCTTTCATTCATTCATTACCAGGCAACCACTTGCACTCTTGATAGGCAACATTCTGGAATGCACAGTGTCCTTCCTAGCAGACTCTTTAGATCCCATTATAATAGGCCTAAGAAGTGATTTGCTGTATGTGCCTCTGGGAAATCCAAAGTTTGTGATCAATCAATATAATTATCATTCTTCAATATTTTTTGGCTCATGCACTGCAAAAAACCTCCAGTCTGACAACAGATATATTAAGTACATATCTTTTCATTTCACAGCGTTTTAATCAGCCTATCAGTGACACTGAAAATAAAGAAAGACACGTTTCACTTGTCTATTTTCCATCATTTAATTCCTTGTGTTCTGCTAACAGGACGTGTAGCAGTGTTACAGGTGTAACATAACTTGCTTGTTGTCGTCATGTTTTCTGCACATTTGAGGTCTGATGGATTTTGAAAGAAGTAACACGCACATACACAGCGACAAAGGGAGGGAGTCATCCAACGGGAGGATTAATCAAGTGCCTGACATCTGTGAAGCTCGGCTCCAGAAGTGGTGGCCACAAGAGGCAGGAATCAAAGATGCCAATCTTTGTGGCTGTCCCCCTCTCTGCCTCAGTGCTGCCCACACATGTGGGTAATTGGTCAAATGTGGGACAAATTTACAGAAACAGGGCTTCAATGTTCGTTCCAATGACCTGTTTGTCTCCTTTGAATACGGCCTGTCAAGTGTGGAATGTGGCTTGTGCCCAGGGCGTATTATAATATGTGTGTTGATGTGTGCATGCACTGTGTGTACATGTGCTTCTGAATAAGTGAGCATGTTTATGGAGTGGGTGGACAATGTGGATTTCATGTATCCCTGTCTCTGACATACACATGCTCTTTTGATCTGTTGTGTGTGTGCTGTTTTATTTTTATATTTCTTTGTGCTTTTGTGGTTTCAGGGTTAAATAAATGTATGGACACAGTCCTGTGGGCACTGCTTTATTGCTTCTGGTTCATAAACACTTTGACAGCTCAATTCCATTTCACTTGGCTCTTGCCATCCTTATCTGATGTTAAAATGAATACAACTTCCCATGTGTATTTTTTTTTTTAGCTTGCAAAATTAGATGGCATAGAACTTGTGTTAATAAAGTAAATTGAAAGTCCATTCTACCAGTATAGTGTATAGGGAGAGAGGTTAATGCCAGTCAGCTGAAAATGATATGTGGTTTGTCCAGATGATGCAATATGCCGTTAACTATGAAAGTAAATGGAGTAAAAGCAGAGCTAGAACAAAGCAATATTCAAGAGTTTAAATGCAAATGGTTATTTGAAACAATTAGCAAACTTAATTTGGTTCCATTGATTTAACATTTAACATATTACTTCTATATTTGATGTTTCTCATTTTATGCAACAACATTATTTTTTATTTCATTATAATATTTGCAATTTCCTAGGTAGTTAATAAGTACCAGTTTTCAATTAAAATTTATGATTAACATTTTCTAAAACATACAAAACTATAGCGTGTTTAAAAAACATAAAACATTGACTCATAAAACTGCAGTTTCATAAGCTTTGCTACAAACTAGTGTCTCCCCCCACAAACATTGACGTGCATATCCACGTCCAGACGTCTGCTGGGCTTTAACAGGCAGTTTGTGTTTCAAAAACAGAGTGATTAATTACAGATGCAGGCCTCCGGGGTCAGGGTGACTGAATCCCATTTAGAGCGGCTTCATCAGTGCGGGGGTCATCAGGTGCTTGGATGATGATGGGGATGAAGGCAGTAGGCAACACAGAGGGTAATAGCATCATCCTAACTGATTAAAATATTACAGTGTAGTACAGCTGCGGCTGAAAAGGGGGAACTGATTTGTGTCTCCATATGCGAAAATGTTCTATTGTGTACTTTAGCGAATTATAGGCAGGTCAGAATGCAAATGAGCGAGCGAGTGCTGCCTTTATGCTCAGGCTCAGGCAGAATACCAATTGGCCTGGAAAGATATTACAATGCACAGCGCCTTACCTGAGTTCCTCCTCAGAGCAGCTTTACATTCAATGAGGAGATGAGATAGGTCACTGTAGAGCGTTAGGTAAAACCGATATCTCGCTGTTATATTCTCCCCCCATCGGACTTTAGATATTAATTACATGATGGCAGTGTGATTATAAAAGACATGGAAATGATATGATTCAGTGGAAAGAAATTGAAATATAAAAGATAAAATGTGAATTTAATTGTATTGTTCAGGACTGATGAAATTAAGTGGGGAAATGCTTCTGTTACATGCTTTATATCATACTTGCAGTGCAGTGGTGCAGAAAAGAGGTTTTAATGATTTTCTACAGTTCCATAACACCCTGCGGTAAACTAATAACCTTTTATTTCTCCTAAATAGTCCAGAAATAACCACTGTGCTTGCATGGAGGATTATTTGAAATAATAAAACTGACCATTTCAGAATAGTGAGTCCCGTCTGACCAATCATGACTCACTCTCAGCTGCTAATTATGATGTATCACTCCTTCATAGCATCAAATAACTAATTGAAACCAATCTTCTAAGACAAAATAAATAGCATGCTGGCTCAAAGTTGGGACAACAACAAAGACTGTGTATAAAGATGGTGGGCATTACTGCTCCCCAGAAGGGTAGCTAGCTCATAAATCCTGCCTCCTCCACGTTAGCAGATGGGACATGGAGTAAATTAAAAAGTCAAACTTAAAGATGGTTTCTGTCATTTTAAGTAGTTCTTATCACACAGTTTTTCATTCATGGGCTAATTTTTATGGGACTCAGGATTGGTCAAGCATGTGTATTGGCGGGACCTCAATTCCAAGGCTCTATCCCCCAATTACTATTGGACAGTCTTGCTCCAAATATACAAGATAGGTAGCGTTCTTTTCCAGGATGTTTTGGCTTTATTTCTACATAGATGAAGGAGTGTCATCAATGGTTCGTACCCTTTATACAGAACGACAGATGAAGGTGTAAAAAGTTATTAATATCACTATTAATACCAACATGTTACTGTGTCTCTTAACGCTCCAGGGTCTGACCACGCTTTTTGAGTTTGCTCTTCTGCGGATTTTATCCACCACCTCTTCCTTATTCAAAGGTCCCGCAGTTATTTTTTAATTGGTGCTTTTTGAGTTTGTTTTCCTGTTCCTCTTAACCATCTCTTCCCTCTCTCCCTCTCCTACTCGTTTGTCTTTAAAGGTGTCTGAAGATTGAGTGGGTTGCCGATGTTAATACAGAAGAAAGAAAATACATCTCTGCAAATGGCATCAGTGCTATTTTCTCAAAGTTGGTTTATTAAAACTCTGTGGTATAAAGTAAAATGAGCCAGAGAATTGAAAGAAACAATAAAGCAATACGTTTAAATCAACAGAGGGGATGATGGGAAGAGATGAAGTGCTGTTTAATTTCCTCGCAGCATATATTTGCTTTCATCATTTCTGTAGGATAAGTCTATTATAAAGAATTGGCTCTGGCAATTGCTGAAATTAGAAAAATCCACATCTTCCCCCATTTATAAGACTGTTATTTTGACTTCATGGTCGTGTTTAAACACCCTCTGGAACAGACCACAAGTCTAATGAAGAATCTCCATTGATGCGTCAGATATCTCATGAATCAAGGGCTTGATTTAAACAGCAAAAACTCAAAAGTGTGTGAAATTAAAATGTCCAGAGATGAAAATAGGCATGGTTGCTCACACATGATGATGAGCTGTAATAAACTGAAGAGGAAGGAGTCCGGCTTGCCTCGGGTTGTTCGGGGACTGGGACAGTTTAATTGAGGTTTTATTAGGGTTCTCTCGGGAGAAATTTAACTTGTCAGGCTAATCATCATAATGTTGGCCTTAGGTCAGGGCCCATTTTTATCCATTCCATCAGAAGGGCATGGCCACTTTAGTCACTAGGGGACTATACTCTGCAGTCGGAAACCAGGCCACACAGAGAGCGGAATGGTTACGTTGATTAACTTTTAATTACCTATCATCAACTGGTTCGCCATATTGTCCCAACTGCATTGTTTCTGGTCCGTGGAGAAATAATCCAGGAGTCATTCAAAGGGCTGGAAAAGTTTCCACAACTTGAATCAAATACCTCTACACGCAAATATGTTGTAGAAAATGTATTGTTTCTTTGCAATTCAACACAAATGTCCTCTGTTTCAATTTGATTCCGTTGGAAATGACCAAGTAAATCATCCTTTTCTTTGAAGTCTGTTTAAGTCCTAAGGGTGTGAATAACTTAGTTGTGCTTCTTTGCCTAAAACGTGCATATTTGAGTGAAGAGAAAGCAATGAATCAGCTTGTTTGAATTTAATTTGGTCTCTTTCAGCAGCGTGTAGTCAAAAATAATCTCAAAGACCTATCAAGGAAGCTCATGAGGGTGTAAACTCCCCCAGATACATCCACACTGCACTGTTAGACTATTAAAACGTGTAGTAAAGCAGGTACTTGTATACGGTGACACAATCTCTTAGTAGAAAACCTTTCTTGAGTTTTATATCACATCACTATCACTTTTGTCCTTGTCTCATCTTCTTAAATGGAAATAAACCTGCAACAATTTCCCCGTCTGACACATTTTAAACTGAAGTCATGACCCTGATTAGCACATGAATGAAAAATAAGGATCTTGAATAGGTTTATGATGTGAGAATGACAGCAGGGATTCTGTCAGCGTGTCGTTGACTCTGCAGTAGTTAGGCCTGAGATTTGTCACCAACTGACACATTTTCATAGAACCAGAAAAGCATGAAATTGAAAATAAATCATTTGGCATATTGATCTGTTTCCATCCTGTGGTAGAATAAAAAAAAAAGAGAACAGAGGAGGAACTGTATAAAACAAAGTGTATATCATATACCAGTGAGCAAACTGGTGAAATAATACAAAATAAATTGACTTTCCTTCATATAATCTATTTATCGGTCCAATACCTGATTACAGTAGGTACCTCACAGGCACTGATGCTATTATTTAATAGAATTGACAAGTTGGCTTGTTCATGACCTTGATTATGTTTGAGCCATATTCAGAGCCATTGTAAAATACGCTATAAACACACACCTGTGGCCACATTACATCAGTACGACTGTACTAGAAAATCATTTTAAGATGTCAAACCTTGTTGTTAGTTTTAATTAAGTGGGTGGGCTGAGCATATGGTTTAAAAGAGATGGACTGGGCAGAGGGGGAAGGTAGAAAAATCAAGATGTACTAAATATTGAAGAGTGAGAAAGTGAATTGATGGAAAAATTAAGAGATGAAGCGAAGACGGTTAAACAGTCTATTTGGTCAATTTGCTGTTTTTGGACTTGGTGTGTCAAAAAAGATCTGGTTATTGATTTTAAACTGAATTGCGAAGTTCCTCTGCTTTTGAAGTACCACTGTACAAAAATCGTAAATCCTGTCTCGGGTCATAAATGTACAATCTAAGTCACAGAAGATGCTGGAGCGATACCCTCGCCTCTGAGACCAGGCTATTAAAATGCACCTGACCAAAGTCAAACAACCCTGTAGCAGAGAGGAGGGCTTACATGATTAAACATTATTCCACAAACAATGCTGACGAATATTTATCCCTACAATCTATAGGGAGGCTCCCCACCGTGTTGCTATAGGTGCTGTAAACCACAGCCTCCCTCTTACTTATTTTGATGTCGATATAACTGAAATCTCAGCCGGACCAGTGAGCTAGAACATCAGAAGTTTATATAACTCAAGAAACTTTAGATTATAGATTAGAGTGAAATCATTGCTGAAGCCAGAGGGCGAGAATATAGAAAATATAGAAAATTAGAGACCAGTGTAATCCAAGGGCATCTTCCTTCCATCTCGATAACTGTCCCTGATCCCCACAGTTCTACGTGCATCCCACCATATCACATAAATCTTATACGGGGGGGGGTCTTTTATTGCTGTTGTGGTCCTCTGTATCACTGGACTGGTTTAGTTTGTTATCTCTTTTCAGGCCAGTGTGCACTGATAGAGGGGTGAACTGAGAGATGCAGTGTGAGGTCACGACAGATAAACTGCAGATTAGCTCAAGGAAGTGAAGGTTCAGGAAGTGGGTACAGAGAAACCATCCTTCAGTGAGATGAAGGAAACTGCTGCAGATCCCTTGAGCAACATATTAAATTAACTCCACATCAAGGCAAAGAGGCAAAGACATGATCAAATGTTCATTAATTTAAAAACTTGGCTCCGTTTGAGTACTGCAGCATTACACTGCAACAAAATAGGAAAAGGGGACACGAAGGGTAGTACTGAGAAGAATAAGGAAAATAAACACTGATTAAGAACACTGACCAAGATGAGCAAATTGCTCTTGGCTCAGGTGAAGGTCGTCTACAGTCGGTCACAAGCCTCTCCTGTAGTGACTGTTAAGTGGTTTGTGTGCTAATGAGATGCAAGATGCAAAGTAGCAGGGCCTTCCAAGGACAAGGACAGGACACAATAGCAGGGATGGAAATAATTGGTACAAATCTCAACAATTCTTGGTTCATACAGAAAAGATGCATGATTTAAAACCATAACATAACATAGTGCAAGATGGCATTGCAAAATAAAAATCTAGATTTAAAATAAGGAATTTTACTGTAGATAATGTTTTATCAATTTAACCAATATTGGCATTGCTTCATAGTGAAACATGGTTTTTCGAAAGGCTCTAAAAGAGAAAAACAGATGATATTCCTATGATTTCAGTGAAATTTAAATTAAGTTTTCCTTCTCATCCCCATTGCTGGTACAGTGGTATTATTAGTCAGCAAGAAAGTGCTAGATAAAGAGAGTGGTGGCATGTGAAGCTGGGTTTTCTGCAGTCCGAATATATTCATATGTGTTAATGGCAGAGCGGTATCCTGCAATAGCTGACACATCAGAAAAGTGTTCTGGAAAAGTAATTTGTGCCAAATCTGCTTGAATGTCTTCTTTAAGAAAATAAATATTCTGTTTTGTAACCTGGGGTATATTTTTTCCTACAGAAACCAAACTTGCCAGATGCGAAACATAATTGATCCGTGAAAAATCTGAACCAATGTTCAGGTTGCTTGCACTTTCCCAAAACAGGGTACAATGTCCTTTCTTTTGTAAAAATGTCAGTGGAATGAATATCTGTATTCACAACACTGCGTGACCAAGGGTCTGTTCAATTGTAAAAGGTCATAGGGACTTTAATGAGGTGCCTTCTGGGAAAATAACAAGCTCCTTATGCCTCGATAGACACCTCCCTGTGTCAAGACGTCAGCAGCTGCAGGGAATGCTTCACCTCAGTGATGGCAATATAGGGAAGAGATGGCCTTTTTTAGTTGAAATGTTTGTCATAGTAAGGAAATGTAAGATTTGAAAGCTACACGTCAGCAAAAACATGATGTAAAGTGATGCATTTTTCAACAATAAATAATAAATCACATTTTCTGATAGTGAAGTCATAAGCGAAGCATGTAACCTCCATCCTGCTGAAAGTGTTACTTCAAACTTGAATTGATTTAATTAACAAGGTGTGTTCGTATCATTAACCTTCTGTGTCCTTTGGTAGTCATTTAAACAGTTACTCTACTGTCAACCTTGAGGTGCCCATGTTCCCGCAGTTCACATCTAAGAACATTGATAAACCCTTTGTATGATTGAGAGGCTAATGGATTTTTAAAAGAAAAAGTTGGCTTTTTTTTTTAATTCATTTTCAAAACTATTTAAACAGTTTGGTCTGATTAAAAAAAAGAGTCTATGCAGTATTAATTTCCACAATCACTCAACAATGGCTCATGCAACATTTAGACACAGAATAGTGTTTTTTAGCTCTGGAGATATAATGTCGTCTTCTTCCACCCATGGGTGCTTAACTCAATTGTCAAGGAGCCACAACCTTTTTGACATTCGAAACAGTGCTGTTACCATAGCGCACAATGGCTGCTGTCATGTAAAGGAAAAGACACTGCACACACGGGACGTCGATTATTCTGCGCCTGATGCTGTAGCTAGTAGGAACATGTTGAAACAGAGCGTTGTTGTCTGCGCTCTTGTATGTGCATACGCATGCTTACGTGTGATTGTGATCGTAGACATGCATGAGAGGGAAGACAACAGCTTGGGCTGAATGAAGGTGGGAGCACAGCAGTGGGGAGAAGAGAGGTGGACTGAAGCAGGTTTTTGTGATGAATGTGGCAGCTGCTGTGTTATTTGATGTCCCTCCGTCATGGTTGACGGATTGTGGGTGAATGGAGCTTTCTGGGTTGTTGACACTACATAGCAGCACAGTGGATTTGATGTTTGTTGACAGTTTGTCACACCGCTATTACAATGATCCTGGGTTTGTGAGAGGTGGGGGGAAAAATAAAGGGTTGCATTATGTGTACCACTGTCGGTTGGGTCTTTGAAATGTCATGTAAATGAAGAGCATATGCAGATCAAAGCTGACTTTTTGAAAATATATCTTAAACACAGTCTATTTGACTTCATGCTCTACATAGTCATTAACGTTACAGGTTTTGTAATCAAATCCAAACCTCACGCATTGTAAAAAATGAATACTCTACCTACAGCCGCTCAGTGTAAACATTTATAATCCATTGGTTTTGTTCTGAATAGACTGAATAGACTTTCTATTCGCAGCAAAGCAACGCCATTCTGTGGTTTTTCCAGGAACTCTTTTGTTGAAGGGCTACAACTGAGCAACAGGTTGCACTCCCACCAAGTCACACTAGAATGGCACTCAGTAGAGTGCATACACACTTATGAAACACACTCATAGATGATAACACACCCTCTTTGTCAGAGTGTCATTGTTATTTTCAAGCTAACCTAATTAAGCGTTGATGGTATTGCTGCTACACTAGACTCAGTTTAGTGGAGTGACCTTCCTCCTGCTAAAGGCATTAATGCAGAGCTGAAAAAAAAGTGTAGATTGAGCGTCAGTACAGGTGTGTGTCCTGGTGAAACTTGTGCCTGTCTTACTTTCGATTCAGAGTTTATAAGTAGGCTGGTTTGCCTTTTTATCAACCATCTTTGTTTGCATCTGTATTTTCATTGTGTTGACTTTGTTAGTTTGGAAGTTTCCCACTCGATTTGCCAAACACAGGCAGTTCGCATCAGCTTCTAGCTTTGTATTAACTTGGTGCATTTTTGCAAAGTACGAGGACTGTGGATTTTTCATTTTAATTATGTGGAGAAGTACGATCAATTCTTTATAACATTTAATAAGATTTGTATATTTTCATAAATGTAATCAATACATTTTTAATATTACAAATTGCAGTGACCAATTTTAATCTACTATATGAGGAGTTCTGAATTAATCATTTAAGCAAAAGTGCTTTTTATAAAAGTTGAGTATAACTTAATTCAGACGAGAGCATTTGTTACATATTATCATCATAGACTGAACCTCCCAATAAACTCTGAAACTTTTTTACTCATGAATCATGAATGCTGCGACGGCTGCTGTAATTACAATCCAATGATAATCAAATAAACAGTGTATGTAAATTCCTCACAGATGCAATACTTCAACATGCATAATTAATATTTTTCCACACCGACCAAAGCAAAAGACAGAATGGAATGATCACAGTAAACTCTTAGAGCTTTAACTTTGTAAGACTCATCAAAGTAAGAGCCCTCTTTGAAGTGGATGAGGGAAAGTGTGAACAGGATTCAGGTACAAAGAAGAGTTCTCGTACCTTCATCAAAAGTTTAATCATCTCAGACAATCTATCACAGCTGCCTTTAACTGAGAGTGTGGGACTTCTGAAACCTATTGAAAATGAATGTTAAGGCGATAAAACAATTGGTTTAATGTACATGTATATGTCAATCTGCATTGAACCAACAGATCAACATCATTTCATTTCATCTGGTTGAAAAAAAGGAATTTACAAAGAAATATAGCAAAGAAACGAAGCAGGGGATTTTCTCCAAATTTCTCTTCAACTGTGCACCACTGGGTGTTGGAGGAAGTCAAGGGAAATGATTGTTCAGGATGGACTGTACCAGTATATCATGCTGTGATTTTTCTTTTAATGGTTAGATATATTTTTGCTTGGATATTTTGAAACAGTTTGATATCAGTTTCATGCCTGTCTGAGGTTTTGATATCGTAAAACGGATGAGCTGTACCAGTATGATAACCATCCAGCCTTAGAACTCTCTTTTCTTCTCAGTGCCTCTGTCATGTTGCGCATCATTCCTCACTTCCTGTGTCATTTTCCAAGTACTTCCATCACATTATCCTTTGAGAACAAGTACAAGTTCTAATACATATTTGAATAGGAGCTAAATAATTTCAGATTGCACTTACAGTATTTCCCCTAAGATGGAGTTGAAGCAGTGGAGGTAAAAAATTGTGTTTTACTTGGTAGCATTTCGCAGGGTGACTGGTTTTAATAGCGTACATAGTGAGAGGTGCACTAGATAGATTGCTGATAGATTCCCCCGCTGCCCCTTTCTCATTCTTCCCCCTTCCCCCTCTCTTCCTGAGTGGGTGTGACCTCAGCTTCTCTGCTTGCTGATCACAAACTGGAAACAGGATGCACACTTTGACAAGGTCAACTGACACACATGATGACATGATATCATTAATGTGACGTGCAAATGAGCAATAGAAAACTAATCGCGCAAATGTTAATATTCTCTTACACTACAGCATGGTGACCATAGGGATTAGTAGGTGAATGGACACAGTGCGTTTAAGCCAGTGGGAATGATGGACAGGTTTAAATGGCAGAGACTTTTCCTGCACGACAAATACCAACACGTTGACGCAGTACCTTTTAAATGCAGTGAAAAACTTGTACGTGAGAAATGAAAATTCGAAGGATCTCCTGTATATCAGAGGATTGAGTCAAGGGATTTAAAACCTGGTGGAATGGGCTTAGTTAGCTCTCACCCCTGTGTTTTCAGTGTTTGGCTAACACTCAGCTTCTGGCTATTGAGAATTCATTTGCATGAAATGAAAGCACAAGCCATGGTTTAATGAGATGGCAGCGTTTTATTTTTTTGCATTTCTGTTTCTCAACAAAGATCAAGTTGGTCACATTGACTCGTCCTTGGAGAAGAGGGTGGATTACTACCTGCTAAATCAATCTGCACTTTCACTGAATAAAAGCTTCAGGTAATTGCATTAGATCTCAACCTGAATTCATGCCCTTGTGGACCGTGCCCTGGCACACTGAAAACCACTGAGCTAATAAAGGAATGGAAATCATACCACGCCTTTATGGACTTTCATATTCTACATTTTGTCACTACATTTATATGTTGGCTCATTATTTCACCCAAAAACGTCCTCCATGGTTTAGCTCAGCTCCAAACTCATTGTCTGGCTCAAAAGATCAGACCTTTGTGACACAGAGAATCAATTTCCTGGGTGAACAATGGTTTCCTAATGCCAGAGACATTTCAACATTTCAAGTAAGAAACTGTGTCTGAAAGTTGTTGGGGAAGCCTAAAAGCAGATCAATGTGTCATGCAATATATTGCTAATGCTCTGATGAGGAGCAGTTTTAGGAGAGGTTAGATTTAGTCACATGCCTCTGTCAGACAACAATTCTTGAGAAATCGCCAGGACTGTATAGCTACTTTCAGACATGCACTGGACTCAGTAGATCTAATTTTCTCTGGAGGAGGTGCATATGTGAGCAGAAATGTCCGAGTGAGACGCTAATGTCCGTAGAAATCCAGGAGAGGTCGATGTGTGAACAGACTAGAGCTGATGATGGTGTCAGGTGTCGTCCACATGATCACGTGATCCATGCAGTGGAATTAATACGTCACTTCCTGTCTCTGTCTGCTGCACTTGGCTGCACCTGCTGCTCCACCTCTGCCCTGAATATTGCAGAGGATTTGATACTGCTGTGAACGCATCTGTGCGGAGAACCTCCCACTGTGTTGTGCATGTGTTAAAGGCAAAATCTGGGTTAACTGTGAAGCCAAAAATTGAATTTTACCCAGAAGTCATGTCTGAAAACGGCTTATGATTACCACCATGACTTCTTGTAATCTTGAGTTATGTTGGTCACATCAAATTCTCCTGCATCCTCTTTGCTCCTCCACTGATATCGAATAAGATTATTTGATACACTGATTTTGAAGGAGGAAGTAGTGCTACTTTAAGAGGCCAGGCACAGCATAAGAAGGGCAGCAATCGGTCATTCAGTGGATGCATCCATTCGACCCGTTATCTGTTCTCCGCATCCCATCCCGATCAAACACAGCAGGCCCTCCAAAACAAACACTCATCTATCCTGTGGGACAGCCAGCCTTTCTGGGTCACAGCTCGGACAAAAACGACCTTGACACTCGCTGGATATGAATTATACAAGGACTAGAGGGACCTAATGAAGCCTTCATGGAGTGTTTGAGTAAGATAATAAACTGTGCATGCAGTGGAGAAGTAAGGCATGACTGAATCAACAGCACATTTCATTGGATGGTGTGACAGTGTGATTCCCCATCAAATTCTGCCTCATTTGGCAAATTAAATTGACCACAGGATCATTGTTTGTTATGTTTTTTTTTGTTTAGCTGTGTGGAGGTACTTAGGGGTGTAAAATCTGTACAAAGCAAGCACGATGTCCTCAATTGTGACCACATAACAGAGAGACAAGGGCTTAGCATCCATTGCAGTCATCCTTTGTTCGGTGCCAAGTTTAGCAGGGAGCACATAGGCGGTCTGTACGTGGCTGCCTGTCATCATCATATGTCTCAAGGGGGCGTGATAAATCGAACATGCTCATATGATAAATTGGCTAAAGGAAGCCACACAAAGCGCTTAATAATCACTGCTAATTGCTCCATTCATTATTATCTGATTGGGAAGCCACATAAGGGTTTTTGCTGCATGGAAGCAACAGCAGTTGTTCATGAATAAAGCTTCCTCTGCTTAATATGAAACAGAACACTATGCATACATAGTACAAGGAAGATTATATAGGTTAAAAGCTCTCAGTTACAGAAAGTAATGTCACACCACTGGGATCAAAGGCAAACATACCTCCATGATCACCAATATGCTGGTAATGATGTAATAATTCCAAGACACTTTAGATGGAAGCATTCGTAGCATTTTTATTGTGAATCTAAGTAGAGCTGATGAGCCAGCTCCAAAGCTTTTTCAAACATTAAAAAGGATGAAAAGACTTGCTTCACTTTACTTTTTAAAAGACAAATGCTCTGGGAAAATGGAAAGAATAGAATGAATTTTAGATCACCAGTGTCAGTTTGTTGAGGGTTCATCAATAGAATGAACCAAATTCATATGCAAGTGCTTGATCTAAAAAACATCATTCACTCAGTGTCTGGAATCTAAGCCGGTATTCATCCCGCAGTTCTTTTGTCCTTGCCGTATTTTACTTTGTTTTTCCTTGGACTGTCAAAGTGACAGAGATGTCAGACTTGTTGTGTTTGTTTAAAAAAAGTCCTTAAATTAAAGAACAATATTAAAAAAAGGTTACATTGAGGTAAGATGAACTGTCATCTTCATCACTGTCAGCATTTGATTTGCTCCGTGATGATAACTGTGCATAAAAGGACTGAGAGGGCTCACACATAACGTTTTTTGGATCACAGTGGCCAACTTGTGAACCCCCCCAAATTGTGAAAAATTTAATTGACTCTAAAAATGCAGCAAAGGATAGACCATCACTTCAGCCTTATGGCTTTTTCAGTGTCAATTGTGCATTTTTGTGAGCTGTGTTTGCATACATACATATATATATGCATATATTGAGGCAAACACAATTTCATGAATGTTTGAACCATACACTTAGAATACAAAAAAGGACTCTCATATGCTCAGATACTGTTTACAGGCGTATAGGGCAACTGGAGGTTTTCTCTCTCTGAAGCATCCATTTTTGCTTATCATGTTTTTTCTTCTCAGGTATAAACAAACTCTTCACCCAGAGCAACATTTTTTTCAGCTGACTCTATTAAAAGCTTGGAGTTAACTTTAGTGAAACCGTCTCAGAAGATGTGAGGATACAGTAAAACCTCCGAAGCTTTGGCCTATTCAAAGCTTCCTGTTGTGCCCCACATTTTCAAATCTTTTTTTTTTTTATATATATATTTTTTTCAATTATTAAGAATAATTGTGTCATGAGACTCGTGACAAAACCAATGATCTGTTAGCACATTTCAGGATGGGAATTTGATGTTTACTCCTTTGCTTGCAGAAACATTGGGACAAAGCCAATTACATGCACACTTATGGACAACAACACTACTATTCCTGTATTGTGTTGCTTGAAGACCAATCTTAACACCTTTAATGTCATTAAATTCACACAAAATCTCTCACGGCGATGGCGTAGGCTTTAAGTAAATGTCGAGATAAATGAAAATTCATGGAATCACCAAGTAGAATTTACCATCTAGGATGACGGATATTAAAATATCTTGGGTATTGCCATCACTACAGACTTGCCTCTAGCATGGCTAAAAATAAAAGTGTGCAGTGATGTGATTTTAAACAGGGCCCTAGAGGTCTACAGTAGCCATCTCAGAACAAAACATCCTAAGATGTAAATATTTTCTGCCTCTCCCTTTGATTTATTCAGTAATTTGGACCATCGCTCATTTTATCACCCTACTTATTTTTTGCCTTATCCGACAACCTGATTTATTATCATTCAATAGGCTTATGAGGTTCATAATGCATCCAAAAGTTCAGTGCTGGATTATGCTGAGTTGACAGGGGAATCCTTGAGAAGATAAGTGTCTTCGTATCAAACCACTCAGACAAATGATCCTGCTCAGCATATCCATACAGCTACTTAGTGGGACGGACCATTTGGCAAAAAACACGTGGGTGGACAAGGTAATTGTCCTCGCTTTTCTTTAACGGCTTTAACGTTTGGTGAATTAGAGACAAAATATGAAGATGGAAATCCTTACTTTTCTTAAAACAATGAATAGTTTAATAACTTTTGTTGAATCTATCTTCTAGCACTTTGACTTTGAGGTCTGTTCTAATCTAAGACCCCCCACCAGGGGTTCTTGTAAGATGTTGGGTAATGAGAAAGTGGAGGATAAAGGCACAAATACTTTTTTTTAAGCCTGTAAACATAAATCAGCACTGCTGACCAGTACAACCACACTGTGGCATTAATAACTGACTGAAGATTTCTTGAATGCATTAGTCTGTATAGTTAATACAACTTAAACTTTTGAATATGCCTGTTATGAAATACACGTTCCCATTGCCGGTGTCATGCTATCCTAAGAACTTACGAAAAACCCATAGCAAGTTCCTACAAAGGTAGTGAAGGCTAACAAACATGGATGATGCACAATTTAGAATATTTTAAAAAAGGATTTTGTTTTATCAAACACATTTTTCAGGCCTGAAGGATAAACACACCTCCTGTGAAGGCTCCACTGGGTCGAGGTGAGCGTTCTTAACTTAACCAAGGTAGCCAAAGTTTTAGCTGCCGCAGCAAAACAGTTGTGTAACATTTAAGTTTGTGTGCAGCAGAAAGGTTCTTATATCAGTTTTTTGTGCAGATTTATTGTCTGCTGTATTAGGTTGTAGACAGTACAGGTTATACAGACATTATTTCATGTTGTAGAAGTTCTTTGATCGAGGCAAACCTTTTAAATTCTGACCTACATGAATCTTTTTGAACTTCGAGAACTGCTAACGGTGGACAGTGTAATCCCCTCCATGTTTATTGTATAAGTAAACACTAATGGGGGTAAGCAGTATAGATCCGCAAAAAGAATCATTCCTGACAGGAAATCTATTTTGTCTACACAGCAAGAATGCAGCTTAAGGCTCTATTTCTGTACTTATTCTATACACATCCCCTCTCTCATCGGTGAATCCCCATGTCATCAGAAATCCCTTTCCTTCCTCTTTCATCTTCATCTCCTCAAAACACCCAATTAGCTAAAACCATATCCCCAAAGCTTGTCTGTCATCTGTATAGAAAACATGCTGTAAGACACATTGAGAAAATGAAAACATAAAAATAAAAATACACACCTAGCAAAAACACACACCCACACACACACACACACACACACACACACACACACACACACACACACTCTTACACAGTTTATACTCGCTCTCTGTGTTTTGATGATTCGCATGAAAATGATTGCCTTGATAAAGATGAGTGCTTGTAATTATTTTCAAATCAAAAATGTTATGAAATCAGATTATATCTAATGCTCCAGATATGCTTGTTTAAATGATGTTTTGAGCAGATTATCATCTTGAATGCTTTGTGTCACATAGCGATATCAGAATTATGAGTAGAAACTGCCATGCCAATGCTTTCTGTAAAATGTGGTTCTTTGACAACTCAAGTGTACTTCGGTGATTTGGATCGAGGTCCGCCTTGTCCTCGTAACTGACTGGGGTTATCGATGTTTATTGCACACACACAGGACCTAATCTTCACAGCCTATACACACCATTGTTTTACATGGTAGCAGAAATGTCCATGTAAAGTCTATGTGCATCATGTGGCTCTTACTATGTCATTATTTAACTTTCATACATCACCTTTCAATTTTGTTTATACTCAAT